>NW_024352784.1:7053573-7314768 GCF_902729225.1 Pteropus medius
ATGTAACAACAAATTTAATGCTCACCTAACACTCTTTTATGAATTATTTTGAAATAATTTTAGACATAGATATATTACAAAAATAGTTCAAGTATACCTTTACACTATTTTTCCTAAAGTTAACAACTTACATACTCATTGTATAATTATCCAGGAAATTAACATTAGTAAAATACTATTAATTAAACAGATTTTATTGAAATTTTGTCATTTCCCCCTTGATGTCCTTTCTGTTTGAGGATCCATATTTCATTTTGTTCTCCTCTCATCTCCTCCAATCTGTGACCATCGCTCATTCTCTCCTTGTCTCTTCTGATCCTGAAAGTGATTTTGTGAAATACTTCTTTATTTGAGCTTGTTGATGTTTTCTCGATTAGACTGAGATTATACCTTTTTGACAAAAATTCCACAAAAGAGATGCTGTGCATTATAATTAGAGGGTACATGATGTCAAAACTTTGTTCATTTGGTTAAGGGGGTATCAGCTGGTTACTCCACTGTGAAGTTACTATTTCCTCTTTTTTTTAACAGGTAAATATCTTGGGGGAGATTGTGCTAATATCCTATTTTTCCACAAACTTTCATCCACTAATGTTAGCATCTGTCAGAGATCTTGCCTGCAACAATTATTATTGTAGTGTTTCCCTATGGTAATTTTTTATTTCCTTCATTCCTTCTATATCAATTAACTGATATTCACTTGAAGGGAAGAACTTTTCCTTCACCTCTATTTACTTATTTACTCAATTACATAATTATATAAGTAGGAATTCAGAGACATGTATTTTATTCTATGGTTTAAAATCTATCATTATATAAATTTGTCACTAAAACAATTGCTTTCACCATTAGGAGCTCCTTCCGGTTGGCACCTGTGTCCTACCAATACGCCCAAATTCATTTTTGAGTCCACCATTAGTTTCTGGCATTCCAAGATGTTCCAGGCTTATTTTGTATTTTCCTGCCCCTTCACCAGAATCAATCCCATCTCTAAGGAGCTCTGGCTGCCTTAATAGAAGAACGATATTTGGAAATAAAAATCTAGAGGCCAAGAGTGCCCATTGCTACAGGGTATCACTGTTCTTAGATTCCTTTTATAAACAGAAGTAGAAACCATATGTATGTATACTAAACCACAGAAATAAATAGTTATATTTATTTCTACACCCATTATTGATGTTTTGTTAGCCAACTTGGCCATCTGAAGCTCCTTCAATAGAAGATTCCAATGAAAAAGACTTATAGGAAAATAGATCTTAGATATTGATAACAATTTATCTACAGTCTTCATGTGAAAGTCAGATATAAAATCTCTGTCTCACATTTTCCCCCTATTTTCTTTTGGCACAGAACATTGCCATCAAACAGAGCAATGGCAGTCTGGTTTTCTTTCCCTTAAGTCACTTGGAATGTCTGGAGAGCCAAAGCATTTCTCCAAAGCCCAATAATTTTACTAGACTATGTCTTGATACTCATTCTGGGTTCATTTTCCAACATATGTAGTGTCTTTTCAACATGAAGTGTCATACCTTTATTTCAAGAAGTTTTGTTGAACAGAGTCTTTAGTATTTTTGTCTGTTCCCTTACTTTGATTTTCTTTTTTGTGGACGACCCCTGCTGCATTTTCTTTGCCTATTTTCAAATCCTTCCTTGTCTCTTTCTCTCAATTCTTTCATTTCTTTTTAATTTTTAAAAAGTTTACAGCTTTCCATTTGCTATTTAAAGATACTAATTCTTGTGTTTGTTGCGTAGATGTTTCTTCTGATTTTCAAAAAACCTAAACTCTTTCCTGAGTTCTACAACCTATTAAGTTGTAGTTTTCATAGGTTTTGTAGGCAAGTCTTTCAGATAAGCTTTCATTCACTGTTGTGATGTTACTCTGCTTCTTATATTTTATAATCCTATAATCCTGTGAGATTTGACCTTAAGCAGTTTTCAGTTGCTTATTTTTACATTAAGTAGTTTTTCTAATTTCATAGCTCTAGAGCTCCCTACATGCTCTTTTTGTGATATTAAAAATTAAAGTGATTTACACTAGAAGATCACATAACTCTATTCCTTTCCCATACTTTTATTTGAAACTTCTTTTTTGCTTGTCACTACTGCCCCCATCCTACTTAATTTGAATTCTACTCCAGCAGTGTGGACAAATCTCAGTGTAGAGTTTTGTTTTCGAAGGGAGCTTTGACTGGAGATCTGAGAATTCATAATGCCCAGAGTACCCAAGTGCCTTTAAGATCTTAGTTTCAGGTATTAACTACACTTTTCAAATTTTGCCATCAACATGTTTCTTTTATGAGGGATTTGCAGAGACTTGAAAACCATGCCACTGCCACTTTCTAAAAATCATAAATGGCAACAAATTTTCTTATGATTCAAGTCATAAC
Organism: Pteropus medius; assembly: GCF_902729225.1. Lineage (NCBI taxonomy): Eukaryota > Metazoa > Chordata > Mammalia > Chiroptera > Pteropodidae > Pteropus > Pteropus medius. The sequence goes on from NW_024352784.1 coordinate 7,055,961, forward strand.
AAAATGAATCAGAAAAAAACAACTTCAACAGTTTCTCTAATCATGAAAGATTTCTTTTGCTTTTCTCCTTCCATCTCTCTCCCTTCTTCCTTGTTTACCTCCTGCCTTTTCTTCTGTCCTCCCCAATCGGCATAAACCTTTTATATAAGCAGCACTGTGGTCTGTGTCCTATTGTTCATGGCATAAAAATAAAAGAAATGCAAACTTCCATGTCTTTTTTGTCCCTTATCTTTGCTATATAAGTCAGGACTGATGTAAAGATGGAATGATGATAATGATATGAAGTAAACTAAGATATCATTAACAAAGTAACAATACACCTCTATTTATCTGGTCTCTGTATACTTATTTGGAGTAAACCAATATTTAACATGGTAATAAAAACAGTGGATTATTTTGTACCCAGATAAATCTCCAGATTATACCCCCACATCATACCAAATATTTCTTTATAGCTGTAACAATTAGTACTCACATTCTACAGAAGGAGTCACAAACACTAATGGCTACAGGGGCCAGGCAGATAACATAAATGGGCAGTGATGGGCAGAGGGGAAAAAAATAAAATGCCAGAAATATAATTAAATTCTATTTTTACTGAGCATAATTCAAATATGTATAATGTTGATGTCTATGTTTTAAATTGAAAGAACCTACTTAATTTTTATATTTTATTTCATAATAATTCATGACTCCTCTGATTAGGAATCAGAAACTGATTTTTTTTTTCCTAGTCATGATCACAATGTTGGGTCTAGTACTTAGCACTGTTATATGCAATACAGAATTTAGCCTTGAGCCATTTGACAGGAAGCAATATTTACTACCACATGCTTTATGTCAGTAAACAGTTGTTCATAAATGCAGGTATTTTCATACATTGATAGAATTCTAAAGAATGTTTTTTGTATACAGAGCATCTTCTCTTAGGATATTCACACAATTTTTGTAATTGAATGCATTATTATTTAGTTTTCAGTTTTATACTAGCAAACGTTGGTTTAATTTATCCTGTACCTCTTAGTTCTACAGTATTACTTAAGAAAGGCAAACTAAACAACATTAATTTTTTGTCTTAAGTTTAAAGTCAGAGAACCTGTTTCAGAATTCAGGCCATCGCATCCATTTCTGGATACCAACTGCAGTGTAGGAAAGTGGGCCAGACCATTCCTTATCTGCTTCATTTCCTATTGAACCAATTTCATGGGGGGAAAAATGTAAATCCACTTGTAAAATACAATATCCAAGTGATTCAATTGTTTTGACAACCTAAAAACTGAATATCTAGGAAAATATTTATTGCTGAGGTAAAGATTTTTCCCTGAATGACACTAAAAAGTTATAAACTGTCTCTGCCCCTTCCCCCACCAAAGGCTTTCCAGCATCAAACCATGACTAAAACCATCTATGGGCCATGAACTAAGAAAAGCTTTTTTCCTTCACTTGAGAACATGACTGTTGGTAAAGTTGTGCTCCTCTGGCAAACTTAAAAAAAAACTGGAGTGTCACCTAGGAGATTACTAGGCAATAGTATTCTCGATATCAATGACCTCTATTTGATAAATTGCATCTGGACTATGAAAAAAAATATATAAATACATAATGGTGATGCCATATTTTGGACTCACCTAAATGCAGTGAGTGACTCTTTGGGCATGAAGACCCAGGAACATATACCTATAGAGTTTGTTATAAGAGGTGAGGGCTTATGTGGAACATGAGGCTTTTAAGACAAAGCAGTTTCTGTACCTATGCAATGAAAATCCTATATACTTGCTTCTGAAATTGTCACCTAGGAGAAGATACTTCTCCCATATGAGATGGTTTGGCCATATGAACTGCTGCATAAACTGCAGCAAAGACTATTCCTGTTGGCAAGCTCTGACTCTTGTCCTACATCGATCTTAATAGACTGTTGCTGAGTATGGTATTGTGAGTCTGAATGCTCAGCTGGACCTAAGAAGATTCCTGATGGGCACCGCAGATCATCCAACCTCACAGTACAAAAAAATACTGTATTGTGCAGTTCATTCATTAGGCAAAACATTGGTTCACTTATAAGTCAAGCTTTGAGAGCTTATCCAGTTCCAAAGGTTAATTATCATAACTATGAAATGGTTCACTTTTAAATTTTTTATAAAAATAATACCCAGGTAATGATGCAGCAAAGTAACTTAAGTCCTTTTGTCTTTAAAAATGCTGTTTTCACAAAATGTCTTTACCTGGAATTTAAGCTTTTTATCAAATATTACATTCCCCATGGCCAAAGGAAGATCATGTATAGGTTACTTTTTCTAAATAAAACCTGTCTACATTTATATTTAAGATTTTTCCTTCAATACATTAAAAAGGCATTTCCTAAAGTTGGGCTCATTAAGGATCTATTTCCAAATTAACTGTCTTTGTTAAAAAGTTCTAATGAATCTACGAATAAAGAAGTCATTATGGGTAATATCATTAATATCAATGCTTGTATCAGCTACAACAGAAAATATAATAAATGACTTATCTCATCTGTTCCTAGTAATCTATTAACTATGAACAAGAGTATTCCAATTGTCTTATATATGCAAATGCTCATTCTAGTCTGACAACACTTTTTTGCTGCAAACTCAACAGCAAAAAAAAAAAGTTTTGATACACATGTAATATTTTTTTTCTTAGGAATATATATAACTGCTCATCACAGCATTCAGAAACAAATTTCACCGAAATTTCAGATCTTCCCTTGTCCCTCCAAATCTCTCAATCAGGTAGCTTTTCCATTATTTACAGTGGATTATTTCATAATATTGCAAGTATAGACTGAATTATACTCCACCTCCAAATTCATACATGAAAGCCGTAATTCCCAATGTGACTGTATTTGGAGATAGAGCCTTTAGAGGTAATTATGGTTAAATAAGATCAATGATGGAGTCTTAATATGACAGGGCTAGTGCCCTTATAAGAAGAGGAAGAAACATCAGATCACTCTTTCCGCATGAACAAATATAAGAGACCATGTGAGGACATAGAGAGAGGGTGGCCATCTGCAAGCCAAGAAGAAAGCCCTCATGAGAAAACTGTGTCTGCAGGCACCTCAGTCGGAACTTCTAGCCTCCGGAATGGTGAGAAAATAAATTTCTGCACTTTAAGCCACCAATCTATTTTGTCATGGCAGACAGAGCATACGCTACATTAAATTATATTATTTTGCCATTCTGAATTAAGCTTTATATATCATGTTAATAATTGCTACAAGAAGATAATCTGTAGGTTACTGCACCTACTACAACTGTAAAAATATTCTTCACTTCTGCAAAAAATTAGCCCCTCTCTCCTAGTTTTCTAGATCCCCTTTTTTCAATATTTGATAGAGGCATGAATTTTTTTCCACTTTAACTATAAAAACAACAAAATTAAGTACTAGGCCAAGCAACTGAGACTAACGCCAATTTTAGGAGACACAAGAGAGGACTATAGTAAACTGGACAGTATGAGTCCCACCACAGAGGGTCAGCCATTATTCAGGTACAGCCCATCGCTAACACATGGGAATGATGGTCCATTGTTACCAACGCTTCTAATTTTCAATTTTAAATTTTGACAGCAAATTCAAATTTTAAAAAATACATATGTAAAAATGTTCCCACAAAAATTTCTAAATGAATGTTGACCGAGACATTACTCATAATATCCAAAAAAGTGGAAACAACTCAAATGTCCATCAATGGATTAGCGAAACTGCAGTATATCCCTAAGGGACAATTATTCAATCATAAAGAGAAATGAAGTACCAACATATGCTAAAACATAGATAAACCTTGAAAATATTATGCCAAGTAAAAGGAGAATGTCACAAAAGGCCACATATTGTGTAATTCCATTTATGCGAAACAAATAGGCAAATTCACAGATAGAAAGTAGGTTAGTGAATTCCAGGGAGAAACTGGCAAGTGAATACTTATTGTTACAGGGTTTCTTTGTGGGATGATATAAATTGTCTGGAACTAGATAGTGGCTATGGTTGCAGAACATTATGAATATATTAAAAACCACTTAATAAAAATGGTACATTTTATCTCAGTTAAAAACAAACAAACAAAAACAAAACGAATCAGCACTGTACAGACCAAAATAAACACACTGAGTTTTCAAGCTGCCAGTCTACAATTTCTATTCTCTATTAGAGATTCTTAAATGATACTCTCTTCTCATTCTCAAGTGTATGACTGTAAAAATTAACAAAAGTCTCTTCCTAATCAGTAGGAAAAAAACTAAAGTTTAGGATGTTTCTCAACTTTGTTTTCCCCTATAAAAGTTCCTTTGAAGTTAAAAGTCCCTTCTAAATTAGAACACACTATCTAACGTGAAGTAAAAACATATATTGAATTTCATGGTTAACTTTAAGCACAGTAACTTCCAGGTAGTATAACACCTGAAATGATATCCTCGGTCTTAGAAAAGGGCTTAAATGACACCTAATCACTACGATGGTCTGAGAACAACAATTCAACAAGTATTTGACAGCTTCAAATTTGGTAGTATGATGGACTCTAATGTAAGTGTAATAAAAATAGTCTAAGTGCTAGTAGAGCTTGCCAAAAGATTAAGAAGATTGGATTCCAGATGGCCTGGAGTATAACTAGAATTTCCAGAGTGGAAGAACAGTACCTCAGGGAGATAAGAGCAAGATAAAACACAAAAGGAATGTGCAAGACATGGAGTAAATACGGGTATCTAGATAATCTGGAACCAGTGATCATGTAGGAGGATAACACTAGACAGACAGGTTGAGGCCAGTCTGTGAGATTCTGGTGCCAGTCTAATAAATTTGGACTTTTCAGAAGGCAGTTCTAATTATCTCTGAAACAAAAAGTCAATTTAATTATTCAATTAATGAACTCTTTAGCCCAAATGATGCCATTTTTTGGATATTTTTGGGCCCATTTTTATAGGTAACAAATTTTTCCTTGGCACCGATACAACAAAGAATCTTTTTGTATTATGTGCTGAGCCGCTCTTTAATATCTTCTCAGGTTAGGCATAAAGCATGGCAATTTAACTAATGAGTAAAGAAAAATCTTAAATAAATTTTAGCTGCAAGAAAAAGAGTGGCTGTTTTATTCTTTCTCAAGCTCCTAATTTGTTTTTCCTTCTTGATGGTTTCCAAATATCCAACCATACAATTTTTAACTTGTCACATTTTGCTTTACTAGTCTAACATTAGACATTCACTAGGACTGTTTCCAGCTTTCAAACTGAAGGGCAATGTTTGTTTATATACAAGAGTAACAAAAATGACAAACTGGAATCACATTTCTTTGATTAGCGATAGAACAGAACACAATCTACACCTGAGATAATGAAATAAGAGATAGCACTTTGGGTGCTGAATAAAACTGTCTAATACTCCAAATAATGTGTAAATCAGCATCAAAAGTACCCAACTATGGAGAAAGACTAAAGACTGCTCAGGTTTGAATACTGGGTGTGCCACTAAGGCTGTGTGACCCTGGGAAAGTTACTTAAACCTCTCCTTGTCTCACCTCTCATCTGAAAAAAAAAAAGGAAATAATAATGTAATACCTAATAGGATGTTTGTGAAGATTACATGACTCAATATATGTGAGGCACTGAGAATGGTACTTGGCACATGGTAAATGGTATATGTTAGCTTGTTTTATCCACTACAGTGTAGGCTTCACAAAAGCAAGGATTTTACTACTTTGGTTACAAAACTCCCATGTTTAAAATCATGTCTGGCCCATAGTACGTACATAATAAGTATTAATTAAATGAACAGATGAATGAATAAGAAGCATTTTGCTTTTAGATAGGAGAAACAGAAGAGACACTATTTAAAAGAGTAAGGAGAAAAACAAAGAATTAAATGTCTTGCTCCTCCTCCTCTCTACTTTTTCAAGAGATATCCTCCCTCACAGACGTTTTCTTAATTGTGTTGAGTGTTATAGCATCGGCATTCATTGAGAAATGTTTTCAGAAACAGCTGTATGAAAAGCCTTTGCTGTATTTGTTTCCAAGCTATAACCTTGCTACTCAAAATGTGGTCCTCTGACCAGCATCATCTACGTCCTTGTTAAAATGGCAAAAAAGCCCCACACAAGACTGATTCAATTATCTTCTGAATTTTAAAAAGATCATGAGGTGAACAGAATGCATATTAAAATTTAAGAAGTACAGTTCTATATCACTCTAGTTACAGAGCACTGACTTTACAAGGATCAAGGTTCAAATTTAAGCTCTCACACTTTATTATCTATATGATTTGGACTAAATGTATAAACATCCCAATTACTTTATCTATAAAATTTAAATAATAATAGTAGCTACCTCAAAGAGCTGCTATGAGGATTAAATGAAAATGCATGTGCAGCATTTGGTAGGCTGCAAAGAAACACAATGTGCCCAGTAAACGTTAGCTGCTATTACTGTTGAAACCCCCATCCTCTACTGTAAGACCCCACAATGAAATTTTAGAATTAAATACTAGGAAGAGCTGTACTTTACTGAATAAACTGTTTCATTTTGAGTGTTTGTTTGGTAATTTAAACTACACAAAGAAATCTCCCTTCAAGATCAGTGTCAAATTTATGTTCACCTAATAGGAATAAGTGCCTCTTGAATTTCTATTATCTTGCCTCTCTTTCCAATTTATATTCTCTCTGGTCTTAATTTTAATTGTGTATGAGAATAAGCAAAACACAAATGAATAATCAAACTGAATGAGAAATGAACTAATAATATTAGTCTAAACTGAGAACCAATCTTTAGGAAGTGCTACTTAAAAAATCTGGAAATTCAATAAGGGGGTCAGACAACGTTAAAATTATTAAGCTTTACTTAATTAAGCAGCCTACAAATTGAGCTTTAACATATACAAAGTAATTTTTCAAATGAGAAATATGGCTTACAAATAAAACCATCACAGATATTTGAAATCAGGTAAACACCAGCCAAAGAAAAATAATTAGGATTTTTGCTGAAAGAAATGCTTAATATGTAGAAACATTATATCCTACATTAAATGGCATAATTACTTGTTTTCAAACAATGCTTGCAGTTAGGGGATGACTTTATAAATGGTTCTCTCAAAGCAGCAAATAAGATAAGAATATATTGTTTTCAGGTTCTAACTGAAACAGAGGAAAACTAAAAGCAAAGGAATAAAGCATGTCAAGGAGAGCAACCTCCTTCCCTGTCATTAAAAGGCATGTTATCAACAAAAAGTAAAAAGATGTTAGACAAAATTTCAGTTGGTTTCTTTTCTCCTATAAAGGTTAGGACCTGATCTGCTTGGTTAAGCAAATTAGAAAACTTAGCCAGGAAAAAAATCATTTTTAATAATTTAATTAAAGTAGACTTAAGAGTTTGTTAGGTGCAACCAAAACAAAAACAAAAAACAAAAAAAACGTCCACGAACAAAGAAAAAACAACCCAATACCACTTCACATCCATTAGAATGGCTATTATAATAAATTAAAAAAGAATAACAAGCAATGGGTAGGAATGTAAAATGGTGCAGGGGCTGTGAAAAACAGTATGGTAGAGTCTCGAAAATTAAAAATAGAACTACCATATGATCCAGCAAATCCACTTCTGGTTACAGACTCAAAAGAAGTGAAAGAAGTGCCTCAAACAGATATTTGTATACCCATATTCATAGCAGCATTAATCAAAACAGCCAAAGGTGAAAGAAAAAAAGAGTCCACTGACAGATGAATAAACAGAAGGTGGTGATACATACAATGGAATGTTATTCAGCCTTAAAGAGGAAGGAAATTCTGACACACGCTACAACATGAACACTGAAGACAATATTGTTCAGTGAGATAAGCCAGTCACAAATGTACAAATATTGTATGATTTCTCTTACATAAGGTTCCTAGAGTTAGTTAAATTCACAGAGACAGAAAGTAGAATGAATAGTGGCTGCCAAGGGAAAGGAAAATGGGGAGTTAAATGTTTAATGGGTAGTTTCAGTAGAGGAAAATGACTCTGGAGATTGATGGTGGTGATGGTTGCCCAATAACGTGCATGTACTTAATGTCACAAAATTGAACACTTAAAAATGGTTCAAAAAAACAAATTTTATGTCGTGTATATCCTACCACAATAAAAAAGGGAATTTAAGTATCTGTACATTCTTAAACTGTTAAATATATTGTTTTGATGATCTAAACACTTTTATTTAAATTTTTTAAATGTTTGATATGAAAGGACAATTTTTTTCTTTTCATTAAATAAAAGATCACCTCTTTTACATTAAGACTTCTAATTTTTCAAATTGAGAGAATTCCAATTTATATAGTTGGAAAGAGGAGTAAAAGAAGAGAGAAGAAATTACAAAACAAAGCAAAACAAAACACACAAAAAAAACCTTGTTTAGGTGTTTCTTCCTCCTTTTTAGTCTCCTCATCCTCTAAGCTGGGACTTTCCCGGGAAGAGTTGTCCTGTTGGCTAGAGGTTTTCAATAGTACAGGATCAATTTGTGCTTTCAGGAGTGCAAGAGTCTCAGCCAACTCGTTTCGATTTCTACACAAGAGAAAAAACAAGACAGCATAAAAATCTTTCTTCTGTTCTAAAGAGCTTTCAGAATAATAAGTATTAGAAATTAAAATTAAAAAAAAAGAAAAAACCACACACATTAAGGACATCCAAATCAGTGGTATAGCTAAAACTAATTAACCTTGAATTTTAAAATTAAGTAGTAGGAATGAATATATATTAAATTATACTATTCTCCAAAGAGGAATCTTAGACTATTATCTCTATTGATTAGCATGGCAATGCATAGCCCTTTGGCTGAAAGCAATAGTAGGAACAAATTAAACAAAAATCAAGGTATGATAATTATTTAAAGTACTATGCAATCTCTAAGAAGTACAATATCAATGTAAAACTTGCTTAAAGAAGCATTTCTTTTTAACAAAATGATTCCAGTTTGATTCATTTGGAAATAAAAACTCTTTTCCACCTACAGAGAAAATAACATTATAAAATTATGATCCAGGTCTTTCTGTGTAATATGGTAAAAAGTAAGCTCTAAAAACGTATTCTAAAGCCTAAGAATTTAGGTTGCTGGTGTTTTGTCAATTTGTTAAAAAAAATAAATTTGATGTCATGTATATCCTACCACAATAAAAAAGGGAATTTAAGTACCTGTACATCCTTAAAACTATTAAATATATTGTTTTGATGATCTAAACACTTTTATTTAAAATTTTTAAATGTTTGTTATGAAAGGACAATTTTTCTTTTCATTAAATAAAAGAAAGATCAACCTCTTTTTACATTAAGACGTCTAATTTTTCAAATTGAGAGAATTCCAATTTATACAGTTGGAAAGAGGAGTAAAAGAAGTGAGAAGAAATTACAAAACAAAGCAAAACAAAACACAAAAAAACCTTGTTTAGGTGTTCCTTTCTCCTTATAAATATAGGAAGGGAATTTATAACTAACTATAGAAAAGGAATTCAATTTCGATCAAAAATATAAGACAATCTCAAATAAAGATTCTAATCTACATATTCTCTACTTTTACTATCAAAACCAGAGGTGTGGAATGGTCAAGTTAAATGCCACTTAGAAATAAGAAAACTCAGTTGGATTTTTTTTCCTGCTAAGATAAATAATACGTAACAGTGAAGACAAAAAGAAAACCATGGACAAAGAGTTGGGAAACTGAGCCCTAGTTCTGCCACTAAGTTAATTAATCAGCACCATGAGGTTCCCATCTGTGTTCTCAAAGCACTGTGTATGTGCCTCTAATTTTATGTAATTTGCATTAAGATAAAATTACTTGTTTTCTTATATGTCATGACATGTATGCCCTTTATCCTCCTATCCCCTTTCCACCTTCATATCGCTAAACTCTACTGCTTGAAAGCAGGAAAACCACCTTATGAAGCAGGCTTAAAAAAAAAAAGTTAATAAACAAAATCCCTGTTCCTAAACTAGATGGCTATGTGCCCCTTGACAGGTCATCTATTTTTACTAGGCCTCAACTTCCTTATCTATAAAATAAAAGACTGGATTCCCTCTAGTATTATTAAATTGGCCTTTGAAGGAAATAAAATTGCCATTGATAGATACCATTCAGAAATTAAAATGGCAACTATTTTGTCACGGTGTATGGGAATGAGCACACAGGTTTATATATATTATATTTATATATAAATATTATATATAATATATAAAACTTATATAAAAATATTATAATATATAAATATTTATATATTATATTGTATAAGCATATCCAATAAAATATAATTATATATAAAATATATAAATATTTTTACAATATATTTGTATTATATAAATATATGAGCATATCCAATAAAATATGTATAAATATATACAAAAATAATATATAAATATTATTTATATATTATAAATCTCATATAAGCATAGCCAATAAAATGATCAATACAGAATTTTAATTCTCTAATAGTAGAAGGTCAGATTAGATGCTCTTTCAAGATCCTGTCTGGTACTGCCTCCACTTTACAAAAAGGAAAATTAAAAGCTAGAGACATTAACTAAAATTATTTTTGGCAAAGTTTCCATCTCTTAACTTCATTACCTGCTTCTAACCTAAGGCTCTATCCACTTAATGTTATTATTTCTCATATTTCATTGAGAATTTCATATTTAAGAAGTGTCTCAACCTAATCTGTTATTTTTTGAGGTCATGCTGGAAACTGAAGAATATATTGGTTTTCCATTATACCTATTTTAAAAACCTTCCAAACATTAGAAGAGAGCCAATATTTCTAGAAAGTCCAATTTTTTCCACTACTCTAAGCAACAAAGGAATTTAGCAGAAAAATTTACTAAGAAAGAACTCTCATAGGCTTTTATCCTGATTATTGTGTTAAGACTCAAGCTTAATGTAGTCATTATCATATAAAAATAGAAAATTAGCCATCTCTGGGTTTTGCCTATGTTAACCTAACAATTATTTAATGTGCTAAATATTTTTTAAATCCTAAATTTGAACTAGTCAGAGGGAACTTTATAAATATATACATATTCAAATTATAGCTTTTTTTTTTTTTTTTTTTTTTACCATTCTCTACAGACCTTTTAAAGTAGACTATGGACACTAACAACAATTTAGTTGCTTTGCCCTCCCTCCTTCCACTGTTTTCTCTAAAACATTTCTTCCCAGGTATATTAAGTCAGATAGATACATCCCTCCAAAATATTGTGCACTCTTAGAATGTCAGGTGTTTGTACTTCTGTTCTCTTAGCCTGGAATGTGTCACCCATGGCTAAGTCCAACTATGCTGTCAAAGACAAGCATAGAATGGATAAACAAATGTGGTATATTCATACAAGGGACTACCATTTAGCCAGAAAAAGGAATTAAGTACTGATTCTTACTACATAGATGAACCCTGAAAACACTGTATCTGAAAGAAGCCAGACACAAAGGCCACATGATGTATGATTTTCTGTATGTGGAATGTCTGGACTAGACAAATTATAGAAACAGAAAGGAGACTGGTGGCAGCCTTGGGTTGGGGAAAGGGAGAATGAAGAATAAATTGCTAGTGTACAGGGTATGGGGTGAGGAAAATGTCCCGGAGTTAGACAATGGTGATGGCTGCACAACTTGTGACTATACTAAAAAAAATCACCGAGTTTTTTTTTTTAAAAAATGGTGACTTGGACAAGAATGTAGCTATGAAAGGGATGAGGAACAATCGAACGCTGGATGTATTTTGCATAGAAAGCTGATTGGATTTGCTGAATGAGTGGATGTGGAATTAGAGAGAAAGAAAAGTCAAGGATGTGCCTCCAAGATCTTGAATCCAAGCAGCTAAAAGGATACGGCTGCTATTAACTGAGATGGGATGAACATGTTAAGATGGAAAAGTTAAAAGCTCAGTTTTGGGCAGATTCTGACTTAATAATTATTAACAGATTCTAAACTCTGGCATTTTCCTATCTGTACCTGAAGTTAACCTAGATGTTGGTGAAATGGAGTATACATATCATCCTATTATACTGTGGAATATGATTTTTCCCTAGGGTTCCTACCAAGTCCAAGGGTTGTTCGGAGTTTAAGTTAATGGCAATTATTAAACCTTTCAGAAGTAATTGAGCTGACAGTCCAATTCGATAAAAAAAAAAATAACATAAACAAATAGACAAAAAGAAAAAAAAGCCAGGTGTAGGCATCATCTTCTGCAACTGTGGGTTAGGTATCTAGTTCTTCCATAGCACAATGGGATGACCTACATCACAGACCACATTTATGACTGTATAATCATTTACTATTTCTCTGTATCTTTCTTCTTTAGAGAGCTTCTTAAGGAATGGCATAATGTCTTTGCAACTCCAGATCATAGACAGTGTGACTATATCACGTGTTTAATAAATATTTGTAATATGATATCAGGGTCCACCATGTAATATCCCATCTTTTTCATGTAATTCCAAATTACCGAGTAGACAAGAAAAGAAGATAATTGAATGTGGGGGCCAAGAAACTGAAGGAAGACATTAATGAGTAATATCAAAAGCAGCAGTATTAATAATAGAAGTTAACAGTGATTACTATGTTTCAAGTACTCAAAGAGTTTTACATAAATTAGTTCATTTAATTCCGATATAACCTGATTAAATAGGTACTATTATTACCCCCATTTTATAGTTGAAGAAAGTGAGGATACACAGACAAGTACAGTAATTTGCCTAAGGTTATGGTTATTACATATTAAAGGCAAGACTGAATTGCAGTCTGACTTTAGAGACCACCTTCTCAATCACTGTTCCATATTAGCAGCATATGGTTTAGAAATGTCTTGACAGAATTTTAATTACAAGTTCATGAAAACGGTACACACTATTTAGCATAAAACTTTTTGAAAATGTCAATTACTAATTCTTAAAATATTTTTGAGGTTAATTTACATACTCTGAAATGAACAGATCTTAAATATTCAATTCATCAGTTCTGGCAAAAGCATATACTATATATAATCCAAAACTCTATCCAAGATAAGGAATGTTACTATCACCACAGAAAATTTCTTCCTGCCCTGTCCTACTCAAACCCTCTCCTCCACCAAAAGGAAAAAGGAAAATTTTGATGATCATAACCATTTATCAGTTAATTCCAGAACTTAAAATAAATGAAATAAAATGGCATGTATTTTTTGGCTCCTGTTTCATGCACCATAATGCCTTTCAGACAAATACATACAGTTGCATACATAACAGGATCATTTCTTTTTATTGCTTAGCAATAATCCACATATGACAACTATTATGATGCTATGAACATTATTTTACATAAAGGCTTTTTTGTAAATATGTGTTTCCATTTCTCTAAAATAAATACCTAGGAGTGAAAATGCTGGGTTATGGGATAACAGTTTGTTTCACACTTGAAGAAACTGCCAAAATGTCTCCCAAAGTGGTCACTTTTTTAATTCCCACCAGCAAAGGTACAAGTTCCAGTTGGTCCACATTCCTGCTAACATTTGGTGTGTAAGTCATTTTTATTTTAGTCATTCTAGTGGACGTAAAGTGGTATTTTGAATGGGAGCAGAAAATGTCACCCCATAATGTGTCATTTCAGCAAATTTTTATTTTAAATTAAATTTACTTGCGAAACAGTTTGTCAATGCAAGAAGGACATTTTGACAGTCCTTTGTCCCCCTGAAAGCAAGAAATAATCTCTCATGTGAAGGTATCCTACCTATCCCAACCAAGAGGGCAGAAGGCATCCTTATCACCAGAAATAGAGAATTCAAGGCTGAGAAGGCTGTATAAACAAAACTTGTTACTTCCCCAGTAATTTACTACCCCAAACCCAAACTTCTTTGTCAATTCTTCACAAATATATTGTTTCTTTGTCAAAAAGGTATAAAAGTTGTCTGTTTTGGTCACTTCTTTAAGGCTCCTATCTTATTTTTGGGGCTCCCACATGTACAAAATTAAATGTTTTTTTTCCCCCTCCTTCTGTTAATCTGTCATATGTCAACTTAATTATTAGACTAGCCAAAGAACCTAGAAGAGAGAAGGGAAAAGTTTTCCTCCCCTACAATCTCATCATGGTTTAAGCTGAGAATTTTCTGATGAATAATAATGTCAAACACCTTTTCATGTGAATATTGGCCATATGTACGTATTGTTTATAAAGTAATCATTCAATAGTCTGCATAAAACTTTATCTTCTTCAGTAGGCTTGATATAAAAGCACTTCCTTTCCAGGAGACCCTCTCTGATCTTTACAAATCACTTAATGAAGTCTGGTCTAAGATTTGCTAAAATTTTCTCACCATTAATAACTAAATACCACCACTTTATGGTGTTCACACGTTTTACTTTTCTATTCGTAAGGAAATTCTCTTGACATATCCCCTGGTGTAAATTAGAGATATAAAGATTCTGAATAATGGTCCCAGGATCATCTACAGATTAAAAAAAAAAAACCCTTGTATTTCAAAGTTTTACATTAAATGTTTCTGTTCAAATATATCTGTTGACACAGATAAGAAATCAAGATTTTTTAAAAAGGACAATGTTCCTCAAATTTCTTCAAAACCCCAGTCAAGAAATGTTGGTACAGTAAAAATCAAAAATATACTAAAATATCAAGATGAATTGGTTAAATTAAAATAATTAGGAATAAGTAGGTAATCCTAATAGACAACTATAGCTAAATAAAAACCAAATAATACTCTTGCATTTTTCCTAACAATGGATTTTTTGGTGCATATTATCAATGTGTTATTATTATTATTTTACTTAAAGAAAAAGGTATATGTTCTGATATGGATTACAATGCTAAATAAATTTATTTATTTGACATATAATGAATTAAGTGACTACTATGGGTATTGTGCCGGGCACTAGGCTAGGTCCTGGAAACTCCCAATCCCACAAGAAAAAGACCACACCAGCCTCAGAGATTATGTTCTAGGAGACCAGAGATCAAAGTGAAAAAACATACAAATAAATGTAAAAAGAGTCCCATAAAAGATACCTGACAATGCATTTCCATGAAGAGCCATCTTGATCGTCTTGTTCTTCTATGTACATTCTGACATTATGATCTTGATCCAACTGGTACCAGTACATGAGGCCATCTTTGTCTCGGCCAATTGGCTGAAGACGCATGTTATCAGCATCCTCCTCATTGATAATATTCTTGAATTTGAGATTGTCATCAAACTGACACTCACAGAGGTACTGGAAAATAGTCATAGCATGGCTTGAAATACCCCACATAAATGTTTCTCCATTACAGTTAATGTAATATGTTCAACCATAAAACTGATTCAGGGACAGAAGCAAAAAGAACATTTATAGTTTATTCATCTTTCACCATCTTCTCTCCCTTTTCATAAAACCTGTTTAGAATAACCAATTTAAACAGATAAATTTTAAGTTAACATTTTATTTCAGTATTACACAAATTTACAGGCTTAATACAACCAAAGACACAAAAGTAAAGCTATTTTTCAAAAGCACTGAGTCTGCTTGCAATAGTCTCCCAAATTGTCTCACAGTATAAAATTTTCAATGACTCTTTCTCTCAAAGCTTTTAAATGAATATATTCTTTAAATGGCAATCTGCTTTTGAAAGCCTAAGACATGCTTTTTTTCTGGGTTTTAAAAGTTTATTTGCATATTTAAAAATTGTGCATTCTAATAATTAAAACCATTTGGATAATAACAAAATAAATATAAATGTATACATACATATATATACACACACGTATATGTATTAAACTGCATTTTATAGCCAGCAGGACACCATGGACCAGCTTGGTTTTTACTCTAGATTTCACTCATGTCTGAGACGTGCATTTTTAAGGAAGGTAGTCTCACTGATAGCTGACTCTGGAAAATTATCTTAAAAAAAAAGACATATGCATCACTAAACTGGAGGAACTGACTTTCTGTTATATATTTTTATATATGATTAAGGCATAAAGTCAGGTTTCTCCCTGAGCCTCTCTGCCCAGGAAGATAATACATGAAGTTCCTATCGAAGCCTCTTTGCCTTTGCCTAGTTACCTGGCCTAGAAGTCTCGTCTGTGGAGTTATGCTGGCCACCTTGCTAATATTTAGGGCCAACACTCTGAAATGGGTAGGAATAGAAAGGGAAACTCAAACTTGAAAATAAATCCACTTTGAGAAGACTTATTTTAATCTAACGGCTTTGGCTATGTGAGAATTTGATTAAGTACACAATGGCATGCCCCTAGCCATCTGGAAAACTATCGAATTACTAATTTAGTAGATCAGTAAAAGATTAACCACACTTAAAAGTATATGTTAGCAATGATTGTGAAGCTGAAAACAATGAATAAAATCGATCTGTGGCAACCGCCTGCCCATCTACTACAGTCCCTACAAGCACAGATCATTAAACCTAGATATACTTGTGTACTGAAAAACAACCAGAATAGTAATTTAAATAGACTGTTTTGTCACTAAAACTTAAGAGAAAATGTACTGTCTTTTTCTAATAGCAATAAAAATGTCTACATTCCAGTTATTTTCCAATTCAACCAGGAGTCAAAAGTGAATTTTTAAATTAAAATAATTATAACAAATAGTAAATTTATTACCTTTAGGAGTGCTAGTTTGCATTCAACACTCATTTCAAGATAGCCTTTCTTCTCCATTTCCCATGCCCAGGTGCTATTAAACTCTTGGCATATCTGTCAGAGAAAGTTAATATCTTAATATAAAAAAGTAAGTTTTATTTATACACGTAGTTTTGTTGTAAAATTATATTAACTGTTCTTAATATAAATTTTAAAGGAAAACATTTATAGAAAACACAATCCAATCCAATTTCACCCTAAAATGCATACTAGTTAAATACACCAGAAACGCTTACTATTGACAGATAACTGAATTTAAGCTAAGTGCTGGTCTCTGCAGTTCCCTCCTCTGCTCTCAAGAATTTTAGACACTCTTTTGTGTCTAAAATTAGACACATTTTCCCAAATGCAGGTAATCATCTTATTCCGTCTCACTAAATAGCCTGAAAGTTTCTGGAGAGCAAGAATAATAGGTTCAAAAAACATGCCAAATTGTAGGCATATTTTTATTTATTCATTTAGAACGATAAACACCTTTATTACATGAGCTAAGACAGGAAGGAGGAGGATTCATTTGCCTTTCTTGGCCTTGATTTTCCTCATAGAGAACTTTAGCTCCTTGCCCTCTATAGCACATAGCCATCTGCTCATCCGCACTGGCCTGGGTAGGCAAATTTTTAACCAAGCTACTCTCCAACTCAATGTTCTCCTATTTATGGGTAAAGATTCTATTACTTGGCATTTAAAACCTTCTGTAATATAGCATTAACTTAAATTTTTAGACTTCTCTCCATATACAATTTCAGGCAAACCAGAGCCACTTAACAAGCTGAGAAAAAAAGATCTGGATATCTACTCTCCCTCAACAATAAGGACTAATCAGGAGAAATGTCATTCTATGACTTCTGTGAATCTGTTCCTTCAACAATAAAAGGAGAGCACTAATAATACTGACCTTGAAAGTTATAAAACAGGCATGAAAAATGACATAAAGTACCTAGGTGATTTCAATAAAAGCTGTCCTTATTGCCTTTAACTAGTGCCTGGCTCTGTTTATCTCTGACAGGGGGAGTCCTTGGATATCATTCAAATGGACATTTTTATTTTACTTTGAGAAACATGAAGTTTAGAGAGATTCATTCACCCAGTGATTTCACAAATATTTCCTGAGGACCTAACTCTATGTCAGGAACTAGTCAACGATCTGGAATACCATGGTGAAGAAGACAGACAACCTGCCATCATGGAGCTTACATTCTAAGAGGTAGTCAAACAGGTAAAAATAAGAAAATTTTAAGTAGAGACAAATGCTGTAAATAAAGTAATGTATAGTTTGAGTGCTACTCTGACCTGGGTGCTCAGGGAAGGCATCATTAAAAAAGTTGACATTTGACACAAAAGGCTGAGACATAAAATAGAAATCAGCCACAAGAAAATCTTTAGTAGTAATGTTCCAGGCAGAAGAAATAAGATAGCACAAAGGCCTTAAAGTTTGGCAAATTAAAAAAAAAGAAAAAAGATCAGCATTAATGAAGTAGAATAAGGGGGAAAGTAGAAGATAACGTGAAAGAGGTAACTAACATCCAAATTATACAGACTAGGGCAAGGAATTATGATTTTATTTCAAATATGATGGGAGGCCAAAGGACAATTTTAAATAGAGGGAATTTATGATTTATGTTTCAAAAATGGTTGCTGTGTGGAAAAACAAACTAGGAAAACAATTTTAAGGCAAAAGATAATAACACAGACTATGGCGGGAATAGAACAGGAAGTAAAGCTGTATTTGGAGGCAGAATCATCAGGACTTTTGATAAAACAGATGTAGAGGGTGACTGAAAAGAAAAACCAAAGGAGACAACTAGATTGCTAGGCTTCAACAAATGCAAAGATAAAAGCGCTTTTAACTAAGCTATTAAAGGAATATCTTAGTTAAAGTTAGAGATTTGTTTTATACCTAATGAGTGTGAGGTATATATTAGACATCTAAGAAGTATCTGGCTCAAAATTACTGAGCTGAGACTTGAAGCTTATGACTCCTGGTTCAGAGATCTTTCCACTGGATTATATAGTCTTTACACAAACTTTATCAAAACAGACTTAAGAAAAATTTTGTGGCTGAACTCTGAGAAGTCAAGAGCTGTCTGTGTCTACTCATCTTCCTACCTCTAGCTTGTGACAAAGTATGAGACACACAGCAAGTACAAAACAAATACCTGATGAATCAATGAGAGACATAAAAATAACGCTTTTACCTAAATTTTAAAAATTCTTTTTAACTGCCAATAATTGCTATACCCAACACAACACATCCAAAAGAACATTTTAAATTCTTATTAGAATAATAATAACCACTGATATTTACTGCATGCTCTGTTTTAAAATAGTTTTAACTCAGTCAATTCTCACAAGTGTAGATGAGTGTACTGTTATCCTCAGGAGGGTATGTGCTTTAGCCAAGGAATGAGAGGAATAGGAATCTCTAGTCATCTACGGAGAAATCAGTATATATTTAAGAAACCAATCAGGTCAGTTGTCACCACTGGAGCTGTGGACAAAGGCTTGACTAAGAATTATATATCATCTAGCTCCATTATTTATACTCAAATTACATCTCACCAAGTCTCCCTGATGTAATATTTAAATATGTCCAGCTGTTTTGTATATAATATTCTTTCAGGAGGACTAAACCAAACATTTACTGAGCACATTAAGTATTGAGAGGGCAAAGATGAATTAATGTTCTCTGCTTTAAGAAGTTCAGAATTCAGAGAGAGAAAGAGAGAGGGAAAGAGACATATAAACAAATAATTATAGGGGGAAAAAGTAGTCAGTAAATTATCAACAAACCGAGTAACTGATATAACTATAAACAACTATGAAAATACAGAGGAGAGAAACCCTAATTCAGTCAATGGATGCAGGGAGATTAAAGAACATTTTATTCAAGTGATGACATTTATGCTCAGATGAATGAGGTTTTACCAAACAAGGAGGTAAAGAGCATTTCAGGAAGAAAAAACCAGAATATGCAAAGCAATGGGGATGTGAATGACGACAGTATGTTCTGTCAATGTGAAGGTGAATAGAGGAGCTCTTTATGCTGAGCCCCAGAGCCCTGGTTCATGAGTGCTTGGGGTTGGGAGTGGGCAGAGAGACAAAGCTATGAAAGTAGGTCATGGCTCATAAATATGAGGACTCAACACACATTTGGAAGTAGTGATGGAAAATAGTTTCGTTGCTCTGTGCAAGACAGACAAGAGGATAGAGTCTGAGATGAGAACAACTAATAAAGCCTATTTTGCAACAATTTAAGAGAAAGGTGATAAGCCTGAGCTAAGCTTGGCAGAGGATAACTCCAGAAAAGGCAAAGTCAGATTGCTGTATGTAAAATGTGTACTTATCTTACAAAAGCAATAACAAGTTTTTTGTTTCATATATGGTGTTACTAATTACGACTGAACTTTAACATACATATTTGGGTGTCTTGTAATACTACAAGATTTTTGAAAGCAAAAGAAAGTATGATTCATCTTTTTATTTCCTACAGCACCTACCAAGTACAAGGCCTTGCTGATAGTGGACACTTAATACTTACTGTACCAATGTATTCTGGTATAACTACTGAGACAATTTAATTTTATGTGGAATATCTGGGAACATTGCCTATAAGAATGCATTAAGATGTTTCTTTATTAATTCCTTAAAAACATATATGCAGGAAATTTCAATGGCATGTTTTCTCAAGTAACACAATTTTGGAAATCAAAAGAACACCAAAACCCACCAACTGACAAGAGCATGGGCATGCATTAATTAATTAATTCATTCCATAAACATTGTATCAGGAATTTACTATGTGCCAGACATTGTGCTTGATACCAGAAAAAATAAGATACTATAACTCCTGGTAAAGAAGCTCAGGATTTTGGGATAAGCAGCTGGAATCTCAGTTAACCTATAAATTAGATACATTTATATATGCCAGAAATTTGAGAAACTATTCTCAAAAGCAGCCTGTTCTGAAGTCTTAGTCAAAGAAAAGGTGCTCTGAAAGTATCTGACATAAGTCTAGCAAGAAAAATAAAATTTGTCAGTTATTTTATATTTATAGGTAAGATTAATCATATATGTAAAATGGAAAGATGTGATTGCCAAGTACCTCTTTTCAAGTAATCAGCTCTTTATCAGCCATCTAGATATAAAGAGCAATAAGGTTTTAGTATCAAATAGGTTGAAGGTCAAATCCTGCCTATCTCTATCAGCAGTGTGATCTTGTTGAGTCAAACATCTCTCTGAATTTCAGGATCTTCATCTGTAAAATGGAGGTTTTGTTGTTAATAAAAGAGATGAGATAAAGAAGATGCCTATCAGATACTCACTGTGCCATAACTGCCCTATATAAACGCAAACCTGGAAATGGTTCTAGAAAATCACCGTAAGAACCAACAGGAACACAAGTGGAAATAAGGAATTAAGAGCTGGCAGCACGCACATCGGTGTTTTTCAAACTGTACATAAACAATGTTTCATGACACTTCTGTATCAGATTAGTGTCTTCTGTGTAGATACACACACACACCACACATACTAACATTTAAATAAAATCACTGGTGACTGATTTAATTTCTACTTTTATTTTCTGGGTAATTAACTCTATGTTATACTAAATGGCTTCCTTGTTATACTCTGTATCTCATACAGTGAGTATGTTGAAGCTAAGGTTACTGCTAGATTTAGGGGAAAATTCCTTGTTGTGATTTTTAAAATTTTTATTGTGGAAATATGTATGTAATAAAAATAAAAATCGCCATTTTAACCATTAAGTGTACAATTCAGTGGCATTAATTACATTCATGTTGTTGTATAAACATTACCATTTCTTATTTCCAAAACTTTTTTATCACCCAAAAGGAAACTCTTTAACCATTAAGCAATAATAACTCCCCATTTTCCTCCCACTCTACAGTAGCTGGTAACCTTTAACCTACTTTTCTGTCTATGAATTTGCCTATTCTAGATAGTTCCTATAAGTGGAATCATCTAGTATTTGTTCTTTTGCGTCTGGCTTCTTTCATTTAGCATGTTCTTAAAGTTTATCCATGATGTAGCACATATAAGAACTTCATTCCTTTTTGGAGATGAAAAATATTCTATAGTATGAATATACCACATTTTGTTTATCCAATCTTCAGTTGATGGATAATTGGGTAGTTTCAACCTTTTAGCTATTATAAATTATGTTGCAATAAACACTGGCAAATAGGTATCTGTTCCCAACTCCTGAATATACAGCTAGAAGTGGAACTGCTGGGTCGAATGTCACTTCTATGTTTAGCTTTTTGAGAAACTGCCAAACTTTTCCACAGCAGCTGCATCATTTTGTATTTCCTTCAGGAACGTATGAGGCTTTCAATATCTTCATAACCTCACCAACACTTATTATTTTCCTCTTTTTAAAAAAACAGCCATCTTATTAGGTATAAAGTGATATCTCACTGTAGTTTTGATTTGCATTACCCCGACGACAAATGATATTGAGGCATCTTTTCCAATGTTAATTTATTAATCTTAGTATATCGCTGGAGAAATGTCTACTAAAAACTTTTGCTAATTTTTAAAGTGGGTTATCTTTTTGTTGTTGAGTTTTAAGAATTCTTTATATAGTCTGGATATTAAATTTTTATCAGTTATATGATTTGTAAATATTTTTTTCCTTCTGTAGGTTGTCTTCTCACTTTCTTCTTTAATAATGTCCTTGGATGCACAAAAGTTTTTAATTTTCATAAAGTTCGATTTTTCTTACTTTTTCTCTTGTTGCGCATGCTTTTGGTGTCATAGCCAAGAATCTATTGCTAAATCCAAGGTCATGAAGATTTATCCCTGTGTTTTATTCTAAGAGGTTTATGGTGTTAGTGCTTTTATTTCTGTTGTTGATCCATTTAAGTTAATTTTTGCAGATGTTATGAGGTTGAGTGTCTGTTACATTTTGCAAGTTGTTAAATTTCAACAAATATGTATTTCACACTATAGGTAACACTTAAAAGAAGTTATAAAACTACTACAATAAGTTCTCATTAAATCTATTTATACTCTATTAAATCTATTAAATCTCATTAAATCTATTATACTCTATCCTCTCATTTTCAGTTCAGACAAGAATTAAGACACGTATACATCATCAACATCATATTTTTTAATAGGTTCCTCAAGTTTTTATACTTAGGAAATTTTAGATTATATTTTTACTCCCAGGTTTATCTGCTTAGCTAAAGTAATGAGAAATAACTTTAAATTGCTATTTTTATGTAATTCCTTTCAAAACACACTGATATTAGACTTATAGGTATGTTTACTCAGTAAATAATTGCGGCTATAAAGGAGCAGTGCTTTTGAGAATATAATTGAGAGGTCACGACCAATTCAAGTTATGCACAATTGAAAAAAACCTCTGGAGAAAAGAAGCCAGTTCCTGAAGTCGACTCAAGGATAATTTTGCCACAGGAGATTTCTCAGTAATAACTGGGGAATTACTGCTTATTTCTCTATGGAAAACCTTCAGATATATTACATTCACTGGACCACCTGAAGTCACATAAGAGTTCAGTAGAAAACTAAAGAAAATGCAACCCAACATTTCTGTATCCACAATATGAATAATTTGGACCAAGGTGCTGTCATTTTCCAAAGGAATGCCAACCACAGAAAAGAAAAAGTTCCCTAAAATGGCTCTATTTCTGATAATTTATTATTAATATTTAAACAACATTTGCTGAGTTCCAACTATCTGAAAGGCACTCTGCTGAGAGTATTCACATATACTTTCATGAGAAAACAGAGAGTCAAAGAAGTAACTAAATTAAACATATACACTTAGTAATTAGCAGAGTTCAGGTTTTTCCGTTCCAAATCTAGTGCTCTTTTTACACCGCCACATACAATTCACTTATGATAAATTATGGCTGCCCACACATTACCACAGAGTAAAATGGTACTCTTTAAGGAACATTTTATAAAGTTAAAATTATGTGGAAACGCTTTTCAACAGAAGGAAGCATTAAGTAAGTATTTATTCTGTGGCATTAGACAAACCTGTGTTCAATCCTTGCTTTAGAAATTACTATCTGTGTAACCTTGGAAGTTGCTTTATTCTCCATGATCTAGGTTGTATTATGAATTAAATGATAATGTATGTAAAAAAGCATAGTACCTAATAAGCTCTCAAGTATTAGCTCTTATCATTATTAAGTTTTGGAGAAATTAAAACCTTCATAAATTGCTGGTGGGAATGGAAAATGGTACAGTAGCTATGGAAAACAGTCTGGGAGTTCCTCAAAAAATTAAACATAAAATTATCATATGACCTAGCGATTACATTCCTAGGTATATATAGAACAGAAATGAAAATACATGGCCACACAAAAACTTGTACACTATGTTCATATAAGCATTACTCCTAATAGCTAAAAAGTGACAAAAATCCAAAAGGTCATCAAATGGTGAGAGATAAATAAAATGTGGTATAATCCATATAATGGAATGGTATTTGGCAATAAAAAGGAATGAAATACTGATACAAAACAAAACAAAACAAAAAAACCCACACAATCTTGAAATCATTAGGCTAAGAAGTCTGACACAAAAGGCCAATTAATGACCAAATTAATAAATGACAAACGATGACCCTTCTGACTTCCTGAGGAGTAAAAACAATGGATCTTTTTGAAATTGCCATTTAGATTAAGGCCATCTATTGATAAATTTATTCACTTCCAAAAGATTTCTAAATGTATTACTAGAAACCAAGAGATAGAGATTACTCCCCATCTCTACTTTTGAGGGACAAATGAATGAGGTCATTTTCTATTGAGGGGTACAAAAACACCCCAGAAGAGACCCATTAGGTTATTTTCTTATGAATGTCATTATCCCTCAAGTAGAAAATACTCTTTGCTTATTTTAAGAAACATTTACTTTTATATTTTAACATTTCTTGAAATCAAAAAACCTTTTAAAATCAATGATTACATTCAATGTGATAGTATTTTTTTCTTTGAAAAACTATCTAAATCATTGTGGCATGTGGTGAAGAAATCACACAAGTAAAGAAAAACAGCAATAATAAATTACCATCTGCTTCTCAGAAATTATTCTGAGGCAAACATGATTTCCTTTAAAGGGTAATTTATTAAAAATTGGCTTTCCCATTATTCTCAAGGCCTTTATATGAATGTCTTTGGGCAGGAGGCAGGGCAGCAGAAAAGCAGAGGTAACAGGTACTGAATTTGTTGAAGGCAGATACCTGTTTATTAACATGGTGGCACATTCACTATCCATGCTAAGGTGTCTGAAATTGCTCACATGGTATCTAAAATCACTAGCAACCACAGGAAATAGAGGAGTTTCATGGAAATATGAGAGTTCGTTGGCAAAGAAATTTCTTTATGGCTCACCAAGTAAAAGGAATGTGAAGCTTGATAAGGCCAAGGCCTATCTGTCTGGGGATTAGCAGGTCCCAGCAGAACTATTAATTGAAATTTCCACTCACTGGGTTTCTTTATTTTTAGGAGGGTAATTCCACTTTAACAGTAAAAAGTCACTAGCTAGATTTGGTTCCTTTAAATTCTGGATGATACTGGAGAATATACGTTGGCAAGTGCACGATACAGCACAACAATGAATGCTCTTGGTTGGATTGCAAGCCATCTCTCTTTCCCTCTCATATCAGTTACCAAGACTTAATAATTCTACCTTCCAAATAACTCACATCCACCCTCTCCTTTCCATCTGTATTACCAAAACCATAACTCAGGCCTCTTCATTGTTTAGTTGGATTATCACAATAACTTCCTTTCAAATGACTGGTAGGCCTCCACTCACTGCCATTCTCTCTAGGTACTTTATAATATAGCAAAGCTAAGCTATTGGTAATTTCCTATCAAATTTCTACTGATTTTATAGGTCTTAGTTCAATTGTTTTAGGGAGATACTAACAAGAGATGACTAACAGATGCCAATGCTAAATGATTTGTGGTAGCAGTATAGTCTGCTAAGTTTAAGCTTAGCAGGAAAAGCTCAGACTGGTAACGTCTGCTGTGAGCCAAGGAACAAGGCCTAACAGATGCCAGAAACTTGCTCTGGATTTAAACAGAATTTTATATTAATTATATTCCACTGACTTCAAAAGGAAAAGAAACAGCTCTCCGTAATACACACACATAATGGTGTCACAAGAAAGAGAAAGATGGATCAAGCGCCATGTAACAGAGAATGTAAAAACTGCATCAGAAAACTAGCTAATACACTAATGAGTACAACTAAGAAGTAAATATAGAGTTAAGTTAATTAGCAGGCAAGTGAAAAAAAAAGGAAATTGTCTAAATGATTAACTTATCTAATTTCAATGCATAGAAGATGAAAAAAAAAAAAAACCATTCAAGATGCTTACAATCTGCATGAAGGGCAAATGTGAGAGGCGATATTAGTGGTATTTTAAAGCACTGGATCCACAGTCCTGAGCTTGAATGCTGGCTCTGCCATTTCTAGCAATATGAGACTGGACAAGTTATTTAATTTCTCAAAATCTATTTCCTTGTGCATAAAAAGAGAATAATATCTATTTCAAAGATGAACTATATATAAGGAAAGTATTAAATATAGTGCCTGGTATAGTGAACATTCAATATAAAAATTATATGACAGTATCTTTAAGGGACTTCTACATAAATCCATGAAGGAACATCTTCTTGGGAGAAGGCCTCAAGGAGAAAAGTAATACTTGAGTTGAGATCTAAAGGATGAATAAGTTTGCCAGGAAAACAAGTTGGTGAGAAGTCATTCCAGGCAGAAGATATGGTATATGCAAAAACTCTGCAGAACGAAAAAGACATGTTCTGTGAATGGCACAGAATATAAGTAGTAAGGTATACAGGAGAGAATGTCATTAGATGTGGCTGAAGAGAAGTGGCTAAACCATTAAGAGTGCTGAATGTTATGACAGAGTTTAGATTTTTAAGTGAAAGGAAACCACAATAATTCTGAAAGTGATATAATAGTTACTTATAAAACTGTGTTTAAACGGTCACTCTTTTAGCAGTGAGGAGAAGGTAGTAGATGAGTATAAGACTAAAAACTATGAGACCAATTAGGAGGAGAAAGTTCAGTCAAGAGATGATAAAGAGCTGTGGTGTACTCGTTTCTATTAACTAAGTTATATCTTAACAGTATCTTTTATATACCTTTAAAATTAGGTAATAATGTAAGCTTCAACAGTTATTTTCAGAAGTCTATTAGGCCCACTCTTTTGGCTCCTCGCTTCCAAGATGACCAAAAAAAAAAGAACAATGGTCATGCCAAAAAAGGCCAGGGCCATGTGCAGCCTATTCGCTGCACCAACTGTGCCCAATGCGTGTCCAATGCATGCCCAAGGACAAGGCCATTAAGAAGTTTGTCATCCGAAACACAGTAGAGGCTACAGCTGTGAGGGACATTTCTGAAGCGGATGTCTTCAACGTGTATGTACTTCCCAAGTTGTATGTGAAACTACATTATTGTGTGAGTTGTGCCATTCACAACGTAAGCAAGGAAGTTAGGAATCACTCTTATGAGGCCGGGAAGGACCGAACACCCCGACCCTGATTTAGACCTGCAGGTGCTGCCCCATGACTTCCACCAAAGCCCATGTAAGGAGCTGAAGAAGTATTCTCTGAAAAAAAATAAAGCAGAAATTATACTTAAAAAAAAAAAAAAAGTCTATTGGGCTCAATAATACTTTTACTCTTGAAGCTAACAGGTCAGATGCTATTTCCAGTGCATTTCATACATTACCTCATTAAA
Source organism: Pteropus medius (assembly GCF_902729225.1). NCBI lineage: Eukaryota > Metazoa > Chordata > Mammalia > Chiroptera > Pteropodidae > Pteropus > Pteropus medius. The sequence continues at coordinate 7,083,377 of NW_024352784.1, forward strand.
TTCTCACAATTTTGCAAGATAAATGTTAGTCTCTTTAAACTTGATAAAACCCCATTTTCTTTGTTTTACAGATGGATCAACTTGGGTTCAGACAAGTAAGATAGTTTCCTGAAATCAACAGTGCTAAGGAGCCAAGAATGGAGCCCATATTTTCTAATACCAAAACTCTTAACTCTTTCCAGCTAACCTATCTGATTTAGTATCAAATAAATTTGTTTAATGTTTAGCATCGGGTTAGGTTTAGAGTAAATAATTAAATGCACTAATCTGAGAATTTCATGATTCTGTTTAAGGTTTCTATAGGGAAAGAGCGTATTTTGATGAAAATGAACTGGCAAAAATACTGTTGCAAAGAATTTTTGGAACCTGAAATCATTGCTAAGTTTTCTCCCCAAGTATAAATCCTTCATTAATAGAATAAATCTGAATTATTTTTCTATTGCTGTGTAATAAAATGCCACAAACTTAGCATCTTACAACAACACCCATTTCTTTTCTCAGTTTCTGTAGGTCAGAAGTCCTATACAGCCTGGGTTGACTGAGTTCTCTGCTTCCAGTCTCACAAAGCTGTTATTAAGGTCTTAGTAGGGCTGTATTCCTCTCCGGGGGCTCTGGACAAAAACCAACTTCTAAGCTCATTCAGATTGGTGGCAGAATTCACTTCTTTTGATGCTTTCCATGTCACCCTCCATTTTCAAGGAGAATAGGGTTTTGAGTCCTCCTAACACTTCAAATATCTCTGACTTTGCTTGCCTCTTCTGTTTTTAAGGGCTCATGTAATTTACATTGGGCCCATTTGGATAATTCAAGATAATCACCCCATCTTAAAGTCAACTGATTAATAAATTTAATTATATCCATAAAGCCTCTTTTGCCATGTAACATATTCATGATATATTACCAAAGAATGAAGACCATAACGATCAAACTTTTGCCTACCATATAACCCATATCAGCTGTTCTAAATGCCTTCCATAAATATTACTGAGTGATCGCTTAGCTCTAAGTATGCTTTCATGTTGAACACTTCCTACCTTACCACTTTGGCCTACTTATATCTTTCGAATTATTTTCCTAAGCATTATTCTTTAGAAAGAAGGAAAGAAATCAATCTCATCTAGCTTTTTATCAGTAATAATCTTTATCACAAACATTGAATAGATGAGAAAATTTTAAGTATATCTGCATACCCACAAAACTACTTTATCCTGATACCACACTGCACTTAAAGCATTTATAGTCTGTCTGGCATTATTTATTTGTATACTATTTTAGTTTTCTTCCTTTACTGAGCCCCAGACTCATGAACATCAGTGTCTCATATATCCCTGGCAGTACTTACTAAGTGCCTTACAAACTAGGACATCACTAAATAGAGAAAAAAAAAAAGTTTACTAAATAGGTGGATGAAAATCTGCTAGCTTTAGTAGCTATGGATTCCTAGCTAACCATATTTATGGTTAGATCTCATGTTTAAATGAATTATGTTCAGGCATCTTCCAGCTTTTCCATTAGATAATTCTGTTCTGTGTGCTACACATGAAATGTTTTAGTGGTTAGAGAGAAGAGCCAGCAAAAGAAAATAGGAAAAGTGTAGCCAGAGGTAGAAAGAAACCAAGGAAAGCTGAGAGATTAAAAATGATTCAACTGTGGAAGAATGATAAAAAGTTTAATAAACAAGAACTGAAGAAATGTCCACTGGATTTGACAACATGGCAAGGCTTGTTTTGAAAAAGCTCATTTTTGGTGGCCTAGTGGGGACAGAGACCAGACAGGGAAGATTGATTCGGTAGGAAGTAAAAAGCAAAAACAGCATATGTGGGCAATTTTGAGAAGACTGACTATAACATAATGAAGTTATACATTTTTTTATTCAGTATTACTATTTTTAAACAAAATGTTACCCAAAAGTTTTCAAGTGGACATTTTAGAAGTGTTAATGGATTTCAAAGAATAGCGTGGAAGCAGATGTTATTATTACTACAACCAAGATGGTAAGGAATTTCGCATGATGTTAGAATCCAAGTTATCCTGTCAATTGGGCTAGTAAGAGAAAAATTACAGCATAGCTTCTCCAAACATTTTTATTTTGGAGCTAACCACTTACCCAAAACAAGGCAATAACATAAGTAAATGGGGTCATTTTTCCTTCCAAGGGAGTTTTTACACTCGAAATAAATCTTTTATTTACTTGAGAAATTCAAGAAAATTACTGGTGAACTGACAATTTGCATTTCCATAAATTACTACCCGATGATTTGCAAAATTGAGATTTAGGGCATTCTTTTTTCTGAGTGTTCTTTCATGTTTTAATTGGAAGGATGTGCCAAGTCATAGAAATATAAAATGAATTCACCCAGGATCAAAAACTTAACAGCAGAGCTAGATCTCTTGATTCTTAATTCAATATTTTTTATCTTTAGTCTAGAAATCACTAGTCAAGATTCTACAATTTATAGAAGCATACAATAACATAAATCAAAGTTTTAGTCTACGGCCATGCCACCCTGAATGTACCCAATCTCGTCTGATCTCAGAAGCTAAGTAGGGTCAGGTCTGATTAGCACTTGGATGGGAGACCACCTAAGAATACTAGGTGCTGTAGGAGGTTAAAAAAAAGAAAGAAAAAATATAAGAAGTTTTAATGACCCCAACAAATCCTCATGCCAATACATGAAGTATTTGCATCACTTAAGATTTTATGAATCTAAATAAATTACTAAGAAATTAAGAGATCTAAAATCCCAGCAAAGACAGTTTGAGTCTCTATTTTATAAAATAAATGGGCTCTTAAACAATTGCATGTGAATGCAATTTAAATAAATTCTTATGTTGAAGGAACTACAGAATTTATGAGAGCAGCAGTTTTCAACTCCCCTTCCCTTTTTATTAATTAGCACAATTATGTTCTTCCAATAAAATACTTCATGTTATGAACTGAATTGTGTCTCAAGATTCATATGTTGAAGCCCTAACTCCCAATGCGTCTGTATTTAAAGATGGGGTGTTTAAGGAGATAATTAAGCTTAAATGATGTCATAAGAGTGGAGCCCTAATCCTACAGAACTGAGATCTCTGAGACCAGAGATCTATTTTACATACCCTCACCAAGTACTATATGCTCAGAAAGAAATGCTTTATGGAGGGCAACTATAAAATATTATGTAAACATGGACTATCAGTGATGAAGATTGAGGGGCGAACGCTACTGAGACACTGACACACACACACTTCTGCAAGAAAAGTGTTCATTCATTCACCCACTTAATTGAACAAATATTTATTGAGCAACAGTTACATGTCAGGCACTAGTTCAGGTGTTAAAAATGTAACAGAGATTGACAAAAATCCTTGCCCTCACAAAGCTTTGATTCTTGAGGAGACAGACTTAAAAAGTAAGCAATGTGATTTTAGAGAGTGATAAATACAATGAAAGAAATAAAACAAGATAATATATTAAAAGAGTGGTAGAAGACTCAAAGGCAAGGCCTACTTTAGTCATATACAAAGAACCAAGGAGCCAAAAGAGCATGACTATTCTGGAAACCAAAAACAGTTCTGTACAGCAGAATATAGTACATATTGATGAGGCAGATAGAAGAGCAAGAAAAGAATCCACAGAAAAAAAATCAGGGACCATCACATCAATGACTTTGTTGCCATATTAAGAAATTTATTTTCTATTCAGAAGACAAGGACTCATACTTTAAGGGATTAAAACAGAGGAGAAAGATCCCTCTGATTTTCACTTTATCATTTTTAACTGTAGTGTTAACTGAGTGACTAGACTAGAGACAGGGAAACCAACATAGAGGTTCCCACAATAAACCAAGTGAGAGACAATGACCACAATTAGGGTAGAGGCAACATGGATTGAGTAGGTTTGAGTTGAGAGAGATTAAGGAGGCTAAATCAATTAGGGCTTGGTAATATATCAGATGTGAAGGACAAAAGAGAAATCCAAAATGACCAGCAGGTTTCTGTTTTGATGACTGGACAGTGGTACCATTTGCCAAGACAAGAAACAATAAATTCTATATGTTACTAAAAAATACTATAAAAGTAACAGCAGATCTATCCAAGTTCTGATTATCTTTTACTAACTTAGATACATGACCAACAACAAGTATTTCTCTTTGGGTCTTAATACCATCATCTGTTAAATAAAAAGCTCAGAGACAAAGAGAGGTCAGGATTTACTCTGAGAAATGAGAAAAGAGCCAAGGATGATATTTGAAATTTTTGGTTTGGTTAAGTAGGTTGGGGGTTTTGGTGCTATTTAACCAAGGGTATCAGTTAGAGTAGTCTAAATTATGCTGCATTAACAAAATGACACTGAATCTCAATGGTTGACAATAGTGGTTGGCCCACAGTGCTTGTTTTTATAAATAAAGTTTTACTGGAACATAGCCATTATCCATTCATTTAAAAATTGTCTTGTAATTGAAAAAAAGACTTTAAAAACCACAAGCCTAAAATATTTACCATGTGATCTTATAAGAAATAGCTTGTCAACCCCTAGGTTTACAGCAACAAAAGTTTATTCCTGGGCTACACTATATGTTGATAACAGTTTGACTGTGGCTCTTCTACATATCATCTTCACCCCAAAATGAGCAGCATTACCTAGAAAAGTGTCAGTCATCATAACAAAGGGAACAGAGAACACAGAGAATATGCACTGCTCTTAAAGCTTCTGCCCCAAAGTGTAACATACTACTTTTCCTTGCATTTCACTGACCAAAGCCAAGTTACATGGCCAGGCCTGAATTTATCAGCAGGGAAATGGGAGGGGTACCAAATCTTTTATAGTTGTTCCACACAAATCTGGCCGCCAGAGCATATGGTCACTCAGGAAGAGTTGGTATTTTCTAACATCTTATACAAATAGGTATGATCATGTGACTATATTCTTCCCAATGGAAGAACAGAAATAATACATGTAACTTCTTTCTGCCTCACTTTCTTAAAAGAAGATTGCTTGCCCTGGGCTTTCTTTCTTTCCCTTTCCTGCAGCTAACGTACATTGTACAACACAGAAAAGCAAAATGCTGTAGGGTGGAACAATGAAACAGATAAGAACCTGGACCCTGAATAATCTCATGGAACACAGCTGTCTCAAAAGTCTAGATCAGTCAGATTGTTATTATAGAGAGAAATAAATTTATTTCTTCTTATTTCTTATCTCTTTGTTAGAATGGTTTAGTCTCTACCTGAATGTAGATTCACTTTGTTTTTGGAGTAAAGATGTTCATTCTGTAGTTGAGTAAATTGGCTTTGGAACTAAGAAGATTCAGGATGAAAATATAAGTCATTAGCATATGTGGTGTAAAGTCAAGGGAATAGATAAGATCATCCAGAAGAGTGCATAAAATGAGACTAGAGGGTCTAGAACAAAGCTCTGAAGTACAAAAACTTAGGAGCTTAGACAAAAAGAAAGATCTAGCAAAGTATACTACTAGGGATAGAAGAAAAATCAGTATAATGTTGTAGGAAAGAAGCCAAAAGAAGGGTGTTTCAAGGAAAGAACAACCTGAAAAATTGAGAAGATATGGAATAAAAAGTATCATTTGAATTTAGCAATAAGGAACTGCTCAAACCCTTGCTCAGTAAAAGAAATTTTATTGGAATGGAATGGTGCAGAGAGAAGAAAAAAAGTCAACAAACTGAAGGGTGAATGAGAGGTTAAAGAAATAGTATAGCAAATAAAGAAAGTTAATTCAAGAGGTTTGCTATAAATGAGAAAGCCTTTAGGTAGCCCATAATGATCTTCACCTCCCAGTATTCACTGCCTTTATGTGATTCCCTTCCCTTTGCTGCCTCCCTGGGCCTTTGGTCATAAACCAAATCTACTAGTGATTTCATTCTAACAGAACATAGCAAAAGTAACAGTATGTCATTTCTAAGATTTGGTTATAAAAAGACATGACTTATATCTCAGGCATTCTCTCTTACTCACTGGCTCTGATGGAATGCTGTAAGCTGCCCTATAGAGAAGCAATGCCCTATGGGGCTGCACTGTTGTGAGCTGAATCCTGTCAATGGCCATGTGATAGAACTTAGAAATGGATCTTCCCACACTTGAGTATTTGGATGAGACTGCAGGCCAGGTTGACAGCTTAAATACAGCTTAATGAGAGACTATGAGCCAGAGGCACCGAGCTAGGCCACACTCAAATACCTAACACACAAAAATTTTGAGATAATAAATGTTCAATGTTTGTTGTTTTACGCTGCTAAGTTTGGGGTAATTTGTCATGAAAGCAATAGATAACTAATACAAGGGTCTGGAAGAAGAGGATAGGTGGCAGCTGAAGGAAAATAGTTATGGGAGAGCTTACACTTCTTTAATAAATAGTAGACTTTAACATGTCAAATGGATAAGGGAAAAATATACATTTCTACATAAGGAATGTATGTGTAAACTTTACTTATAGGGCAGCAAAAGTCTTAAAAATCAGAGAAAAAGAATAAATATAAATACAAAATGAAAAAATCTCAATAAGTATATAAGTAGAAAAGTTACTTTTTAATACTGAAGAAGGACCTAATATATGTTAAATGAGGCCATAAAACAAGTCTCAATAAAATTAATGGAATCATCATCACACAAAATATGTGCCACACAATGGAATAAAATTAGAAATCAACAACCGGAAAAAAATGGGAAAATTCATAAATAGGTGGAAATTAAACGACATACTACTAAATAACCAATGGGTCAAAGAGGAAATCACCAGGGAAAAGAAAAAATACTTTGAGATGAACGAAAATGAAATAGAACATACCAATTTGTGGAATGATGCTAAAGCAGGGATTAGATGGACTATAATAGCTGAAAATGACTATGTTATAAAAGAGGAAGATCTCAAATTAATAACCAAAACTTCCACCTTAACATTCTAGAAAAGAAGAGCAAACTCAACCCAAAGCAAGGAGGAGGAAATAATCAAATAGAAAAAACAACAGAGAAATTCAATGAACACAAAAATTGGTTCTTAAAAAGATCAACAAAATTGACAAACCTCTTACTAGACTGACCAAGGAAAAAAAAAGAGAACATTCAAATTGGTAAAATGAGGAAAGAAGGGATATTACTACTGACTTTATATAAAAAGGATTTTAAGTGAATTATGTGAAAAAATGTATGCCAATAAACTAGAAAAGCAAGATAAAATGGCCAATTTCCTCGAAAGACACAAACTACTGAAACTGACTCAAGAAGAAATACAAATCTGAAGAGACCTATGACAGTAAAGAGAATGAGTAAACAAACCAAAAAATATTTTTCAACAACAAAAGCCCAAGCCCAGATGGCTTCACTGCTAAATTTTAATAAACGTTTAAATAATTGACACTAATACTTCACAAACACTTGAAAAAAAATTTAAAAAGATACATTTCTCAACTCATTCTGAGGCCAGTATTACCCAGCTACCAAAACCAGACGAAAACATCTCAAGAAAATAACAAATATACCTTATGAACATAGGCACAAAATTCCTCTAAATCAACAAAACAAATTTAGCAACGTTATTAAAAAGATTATGGACTATGACCAAGTGGGACTGACTGCAAGACTACAAGGTTTCGACATATGAAAATTAATCAATGTAATACACCATATTAATAGAATAAAGGACAAAATCCACATGGTATCTCAATAGATGCAGAAAAAAAAACATTTGACAAAATTCAGTACCTATCATGACAAAAACATTCAACAAATAGAAAAAGGAGAATTTCTTCAATCTGATACAGAATATCTATGAAAATCTCTTGGCTAAAATCACACAAAATGTTAATTTAAAAACTGAAAAATTTCCCCCACGGATCAGGAACATGGCAAGGATGTCTGCTTTCAACATCTCTATTATTTCTATCCAATAATATACCAGAGGTTCTAGTGAGAGCAATTATGTAAGAAATAAAGGGCATTCAGAATGGAAAGTGGGAAGTAAAACTATATTTGCAGATGACATAATCTTGTATACAGAAAGTCTTAAGAATCCACACACACACACACACAAAACTAAGTTAATAAATGAGTTTAGAAAAGTTAAGATACAAGATCAATATACAAAAATTAGTGGCATTTCTATACACTAGCAATGAATGATCTACAAATGAAATGAAGAAAACAATTCCATTTTCAATAACTCCAAAAAATCCCCGAATACTAAGGAATTAATTGAACAAAAGAAGTATTAAGACTGGACTCAGAAAACTACAAAACACTTTTGAAAGGAATTAAAGACCTAAATATTTTAAAAGGTATCCTGGTTAACAAACCAATATTCTCCAACCTTATCTACAGATTACACACAATCTCTATCCAAACTCCAACTGCCATTTTTGCAGAAATTGGTAAGTTAATTCTTAAATGCATAAGGAAATCCAAGTGATGCAGAATAATCAAAACAATCTTGAAAAAGACAATTTAAAAAACCACAAAGCTACAATAATCGAGACAGTATAGTAGCAGCATAAAGAATGACACAAGTCAACAGAATAAAGACTTCAGAAATCCTCACATTTATGGTCAACTGACTTTCTACAAAGACGTCAAGTGAATTCAATGGGTAAAAGAGAAGAGTCTTATCAACAAATGGTAATGGACAACTGGATATCCATGTGCAAAAGAATGTAGGCAGACCTCTATCTCACAGCATATACAGAAATTAACTTAAAATGGATCATAGATCTAAATTTAAGAGCTAAAACTACAAAACTCTTATAACAAAATTGAAGATTAAATTTTGGTAACCCTGGGTTGAGCAATAGTTTCTTCTCTATGACGCCAAAGCACTAGCCACAAAAGAAAAAATAAATTGGATTGCATTAAAATTAAGACTTTCATGCTTTAAAAGACATTACATAGAATGTAAAAAGACAACACACAAAATGAGAGAAACTACTTGCAAATCATATATCTGGTAAGGGTCTAGTATCTAAAATATATTTTTTTCCAAAAACCTCTTAAAACTCAATAAAAAGACAAACAATTAAAAAATGGGCAAGGAAATAGACATTTTCCAAAAAGAGATATGCAAAGGCCAACAAACATGTGAAAAATGCTCAACGTCATTTAGTCATAAGGGAATTGCAAATCAAAACCATAATGAGATAACACTTCATACCCAATAGGATGGTTAAAATCAATTAATAACATAGTAAGTGTTGGTGAGGAGGGATGTGGAAAAGTTGGAACTCTCATACATTCCTAGTGGAAATCTAAAATGGTACGGCTGCTTTGAAAACAGTCTGGCAGTTCCTCAAAAAGTTAAAAGAATTACCATGTGACCCAGCAATTCCACCCTAGATATATACTCAAAAGAAAGGAAACCATACGTCTACCCAAAAACTTGTACACAAATATTCATAGCAGCACTATGCACAACAGCCAAAAGATGGAACCAAGCCAAATATCTGATAACTGGATAAATAAACTGTGGTAGTATTATCCATACATACAATGGAATATTATTCAGGCATAAAAAGAAACAAAGTTCTGATACATGCTACAACATGAATGAATCTTAAAAACATGTTAAGTGACACAGGGCAGACACAAACGGCACATATTATATGATCCTATTTATATGAAACATTCAGAATAGGCAAATTCATAAAGTCAAAAAACAGATCGGTGGTTGTTAAAGACTCAGGGAAGTAATTAAGGACTCAGGGGAGTAATTACTAATGGGTATGGCATTTCTTTTTGGGGTGATGAAAATGTTCTGGTTTAGACAATGGTGATGGTTGCACAACCTTGTGAACATACTAAAAAAAAGTGAATTGTATATGTTCAAAGGGCAAATTTTATGTTATGTGAAGGTAACTCAATTAAAAAAATAACCGTAAAACAGAAAGGGTTTATATAAAATCATCTCGCCCATTTTTCACATTTTACAAAGAAACTAAGACACAGGGGGCAAGGTACATTACCCATGGTCCTAACGTTTGTTAACAGTAGAGCTGGAATTAGTATACAAGATATTTCTACCTCTATTCTATTTCTACCTCTATTAATAAACATTTATTTACAAAAGTCTACCTCTTAAAAATGTTAAAATCTGTGTACTGAATTTCCACCATCTCTTTTTAAGCCCCAGAACTTTGACTGTTAATCATTAATAAATATTTGTTAAAAGCAAACAGCAACTTCACTAGTATTTTTAAAAGCACTCTGAATAGTTAAAAATTTGCTCATCATTCAGTTTAACATATTTCAGAGATTTAATTAAACATCAGTTAATCAGGCTTTTAGAAAATCCCACACTATTAAAATGCTGAGCCAACTTTGCAATGCTTCACACTTGTGCAAAAATATCCACATGTATTTCATGTTGAGTTTTCCGAAAGTTAAGCCACTCTTACAATTCAGAGTTTGGGGGTCTGTATTTCTTCTTGAATTTGGGTGGTTTTGTGGTTGTTTCAACCAACAGAATATGGTAAAAGTGACCTTTCCAAATTCCTGACCCAGAGTGATGAGTTATACAGCAAAGATAACTGAAATAGCACATGTGATTTTTATAATAAATATAGACAACTCCTATTCCCTCTTTTCATAGCACTCTATAATCATATACATTCCCTCACTAAAAAACACAAAAACCAAATATGAAAACACATGGATACATAAACATAGATATTTTAAGAAAATTAGAAAATTACATAGTTTTTTCAATAATCTAAAAATATAACAATATCCTGTACATTACAGAATTCCAAATACCCCAAAAAACATCACGGAGGTATGTACCTACATCAGCTTAGGCTTCCAAAAACTCTGTGGCCTTCAGAGTTTGGATGCAATTCTAAACAATTTTTCCTTTAATAGAGTTCATCCTAAAGCAACCATTTTCTGATTACCTAGGTTGTTCTCATTACGGATAGGTTTGGCCTTGTTGGTAACTTAAAAGTCTCCCATGATGACCTAAAGGTCTTTGGACATTTTTAAGAGACAAATTCTGGCTCTGCCTATGCATACTGTGTAATCTCAAGGAAATGACGACTTTCTTGGGCCTTATCTGCCTCTTACTTGATTTGATCAGGATGATTTTAAGGACTGAATGAGACAAGACATGAAAAGTCCTGAGCACAGTGTTGGGCACAACAGACATAATACCTCTGAAATCTAACTTTAGGACTCAAGAGTATTGCTTAGAATCTGCAAAAGAGAATCACATAATGATAGTAATCATATGGATTTCTAAGTCATATTTTATAACTTTTGGTAGACTATTTTAAAGGTTAGCTTATTATGAAACATAACATAAACTTATGCTAGGTAGAGTAATATTTCACTAATAGAGAAGGTAATTTACAAATATTTACCTTGATCAAATATTTTTCCCATCTGTCTGCTGTAACGGATTTGCCAATCTTCCTCATCAACTTCAAATGGAGCTCCACCAATTCTTTTGGTACTTAAAAGGGAAAAAAATACTGTTAGCCAGCAAAATTAAAAATGTGTAAACATTTAAATTATAGAAGAACTTTCCCCAAAGCTGAATAATTTTTCAAAAAAGAGGATCTTGATGTTAGTTATCTTTTAGATCTCTGAATCAGAAAAGACTAAACTAGGGCAAGAAATAACTGAAAACTACTTTCTTAAAGATGAATAGGTACATTCATATTTTCTTTCAAAATACCATCAAGTAAGAGTGAACTCTAAAGTAAAGGACTTTTGGGTGATCATGATGTGTTAGTGTAGGTTCATCAATTTTAACAAATGTACCACTGTGGTGCAGGATGTGGATAGTGGGGGAGATTGTGTGAGTGGGAAGAATATATGGAAAATCTCTGTACTTAGTGCTCAATTTTTCTGTGAATCTAAAACTGCTCTAAAAAATAAAGTCTATTTTTTAAAAGCATCAAGTAAAAGCACTTAGCTGTACAACCAAAATTTCTACTAATGAAAAACTAATGTTTTTCATAACACATATTTGGTTTCTTTACTGAGATGCAGACCGAAATAGATTCACAGGATTAAAAAGGAATCAAGAAACGTAAATCTCAAGTTGATAGATATCTCAGAAATAGTCTAATGATTTTCAAACTGTTTTAGAAAACCATTCTTCCAATCTGTATCTTCTTATCTATTGTGCTAAACTCCTCTATAGCATCCTTATAGATTGATGCATGACAACCTTTAGGAACAGAAAATTTACTTACCTTCCAAAGCTCTAATTATTAGAAAGTTACCCTTACCGAAATCAAAATCTGCCTTCCTCCCCTGGTTCTTCCTCTCATTCTCTAGTTTCAAAGACAATACTTTCAATTCCTCTTCTATTGGAACCTTCAAATATTTGAAGATTGCTACATCTTCCCTCAGGTTTTCGCTTCTAACTGTAAACAACTGGAGTTCCTCCAACTATCCCTTGGGCATGATCTGATTATGTTGTTTAATTATATTAATTAGACCTGAGGGAAATAAAGGACACACAAGCCTGTCAAGTTTAGCATTTCCAAAATACCAAATACCACTAATAACCTAAAAGAAATTATAGGTATACTATCTACAAAGGTTCCATTATTAAATATTTTAGGAAAATGCTGAATCAAAAATAACATTTGACCACGGGACTTCTTGAAACCTTGATTGTTCTTATGTGCATTGTGCATATCCAAGATAGAAATAAAATTGGCAGCATTCCCTAATATGTGATCATGGAATTTTTGTGTGTGTGTGAAACACGCAATGTTTGTAGGATACAAGCACTCTGAAGTACAGGTTGGTAAATGATGGACTAATTTTTTTCAGTCATTCTTTCAGATTCTTTATTCTCCAAGAAAGCTACTTCCAACTTGAAACGACCTTTAAGTATAAAAGCATTCAGTCATTCAACAAATTTCTGTGGGTCCACTATTAGTAAGCAAGAAATAGTCTCTGCCCTTAATAAGCCTACTTAAGTGAGTCTTCTTAGGCAGGTTAGACCATGGGTGAGTTGGAGGTAAGGGAGAGAAGCTAGGAGCGGTGGTTATAAACACCGCAATAATAGACAATTATACTAAGCCAAGACCGGAAGTATGGGATTGAGAGTGGAGTAGAGAAAAGGGGGAAAGTGCGCTGCTTACAGAAGTAACTACAGATACAGAGAGATGTAAATGTAATCATGGAACTGGAGGCATAGACACAGAAAAGGGGCATAATTATGAAGAGCCTTATAAGGCCAGGCTAAGAAGTTTATATTTTATTTAAAAGTTTAGTCAAGAGATTGCTCAGGAATTTAGAAAGATCTCAGTGACTGAACTATAGGAAGACAGACTGCTTTTATTTGCTTGTTTTAGGAGGTGTGGTACATGGCTGAGATAAGATATAAATTCAGGAAAGTATCGATCCAGAACGATGGGAGTAACCTAAACAAAGGTAGAGAGAACAGGGCAGATTTGAGAAATGTTTAGGAAACAAAAAATAAAACTCAGTGATTGACTGTGTAAAGCGATAAAAAGTCAAGAAAACCTGAGGCACTGGCCTAGGCAATAGAGCAGATGCCAAAGACAATACATTAGGGAGAAAAACCCCTGGGCTCAATTCTCAGCTCTACCACGTAATACAAGGAGCTATAATTCTGGTCAAGTTCTTTTAACACTGAATCTCAAATTCTTCATCCACAATAAAGGGCTGCATTGGTTATCTTACAGTTTCAAAACTGTAAAACATATCAGAAAACTAAAATATCTTCATTTTTATTTCTATCATATTTGGGGAATCAAGTTCTGTTTCAATTTTTCCCTTCCACTTTTTCCCACTCTAGTCTTGATGATCCTGCACTCCTACTTCTCAAACCTGTTCCCTATTTCCCCAGTTTTTCTAGGATATCACTGTAGTTTCTCACTTCAGAAAAAAAGCTAGGTAATTTCCTGTAAGCAAATCAATCTCCCAAAAATACTGCTTCCGTCACTTCCCAGTTCATACATATCTTTTATGGCCCCTAAATACCTATATAAACTCACCCAGATTTCTTACTGTATCCCAGTATTTAGCCTCAACCTAACTCTCCAATCCTCTCTCACTTCTACACTGAAATCCTTGATTCAAATCATTCTCCCCTGTTCACTATCCACTGAGCATATCCAGTTCACTATCTGGGCTTTATTCAAGCCCTCCAGCTTATTGTATTCTGCCCACTTGAAACATATTCATCTTTCAATATCTGGTAAATAAAAGTCTCTGAGATAGCTTTCCGATGATTCCAGCAACAGCTCTGTCCTTGGAATGCCCATAATATTTATACGGTCTGTCTGTATCACTCATTTAGGAGTTGGCTAAAAGCTATGCATGTCCTCCATACCACATAGATATATAAAATCATAAAAAAATTGATACAATTGAAACTATTTTTAAAACTCCAAGGACAAAAGTATATACAAAAAGTGTTTTTCATCCCACTTTACAAATGTAGTCATTATTGATCTAGGCACATAGAAATAGTATATATTTGATTTGATTATTAAAGCATTAGCTTTTGCAAAGCACTGTCTGACAGAAATATGAGATAAGTTGCATAATTTAAAATTTTCTAGTAGTTCACTCATAAAAGTAAAAAGAGGTTGAAATTAATTTCAATAATATATTTTATTTAACACTATATATTCCAATGCTATTTCAACATGTAATCAGTCTTTAAAATTTCAGATATTTTACATCTTTTACTTGATTTTTAAAATTTATTCATTTTTAAAACTGAGATATAACTGACATATTGTTAGTTTTGAGTGTACATCATAATGATTTGATGTTTGTATACACTGAGAAATGATCACCACAATAAGTCTAGTTCCCATCTGTCAACTTACAGTTTGTCAACTTACAAAAATTTTTATTGTAATGAGAACTTGAGATCTACCTGCTTAGCAACTTTCAAATATGCAATACAGTAATATTAGCTGTAGTCACCATGCTGCACATTGCATCACCATGACGTATTTATTTTATAACTGGGAGTTTGTACCTTTTGATCCCTTTCATCCATTTTACATCTTTGTTTTTCTGGTACTAAGTATTCAAAATATACCGTGCATTTTATACTTACAGTACATTTCAATTCACAACAGCCATATTTCAAGTGCTCAAGAGTCACATATGGCTAGTGGCTACTGTACTGAACCATATTTAAAACTAAAATTTATAAACCACAATTTAATAACAATTACATATTTTTGAGATATAACCGATGTAACATTGTATCAGTTTCACATGTATAACATAATTATTTGATACTTGTACATATTGTGAAACAGTCACTATAATAAATCTAGTTGACACTTATATTGTTATATTATATTGTTATATATCTAGTTTACTTATATTGGTTGTTACAAATAGAAGTGACAAGCTGATAACTTTTATGGACACTAGTAGCTCTTAATATCTGCCAACTGGTAATAAACAGGTAAAAACTTCAACAGAAAAATTAATCAACATTAAACTGAAAATATCAAAATTCTCATACTTTGTACAGTCATCCCTCAGTATCCTCAAGATTGGGTCCAGCTGCCTCCCCCCAAAATCCACAGTTGCTGAAAGTCCCTTACATAAAATGACATTTTATTAGCAAATAACCTATGCGCATCGTCTCTTATACTTTAAATCATCTCTAGATTACTTATACCTAATACAAAGTAAATGCTACGTAAATAGTTGTTATATTGTATTGTTTAGAGAATAATAACAATAAAAAAATCTGTACCTATGCAGTACAGACCCAACCATTACAGGTCTAACTACATAGTACACATCAGTGACAACATAATTTTTTCTCCCAAATATTTTCAATAAGCTGTTTGTTAAATCTGCAGATGTAAGAACCTGCAGATATGGAGGGCCTACTGTATTCTCTAAAGCAATGCTGTATATTCAATAGACCCTCCTATGATGATGGAAATATTCTATATATGCACTTTCCAATACAGTAGCCATTAGCTAGCTACATGGAACTAATGAGCACTTGATATGCTGCTAATAAAACTGAGCAACTAAACGTTTAATTTTATTTATTTTAAATTAATTTAGAGTTAAATAGCCACATGTGGCAAGTGGCTATGGTTTTGGATAGTGCAGCTGAAAATTATCAATCATATTTTTAAAACGCATGATCGTTTTCTAAAATACAGACTGAGAATCTGTAAATTCACTTATTTATCGCATGAAACTTTCTAAACCGTATCTTTTTCAGAACATTTGGTAATTATTAATTTCCTTCTAAAGAATTATTAACTTCATTCATGTCATTCTAAAAAGTACAGGTTTTGTCCCAACTGAATGAAGATCTCTACCTTTTCACATGGTAGATTTGATACATAATCTTTAACAGACCCATTTTTCTTTTACAGGCCTTCAGGAGGTGAAAGATTCTGAAGCAGAAGAAAAGCCAGGGGCTGTGTGAAAGGCCTGCCAAGATGATGTAGGTATGAAGCAGCAGAAAGTGGTAGAATTCCAGACTGTGTTACTGATCCAATCACCCAAAGATGCTCTACATTTTAATATTTTTAAAAGCATCTTTCCAGTACCAAGCCTTAAAAATACTGCTGCTTCTGCGATTCTAGTCTTGTTACTTATGATTCTGCTTTCTGAATGGTAGAAATTTACGGCAGATCATAATAATTAAATGACATAATTCTTCTCATTTCTCAATAAAGTCTTTTAAACAACTTCTATGCCTATAAGCAGAGATATACTTAGTCACAAAAAGTTGATTTTATGTAGGCCATTGATAAAAGAACATTGAGTTCAGATGCAGTGACTGAAAAATAAGCATATAAAAAGCTTTATTTACTTCCCAGTTTTTACAAACTCTTTTGGGGGAGCACAGTTTTAGCAAGAATGAGACTAGTCCCACAGGTCACTTGATCCTTGAAATAGCTGTTATGTGCTTATATACATTATCTTCATAGAGTTCATTTAATTAATTATCCTAGTTTTCTGAAAAGCAAAGAAATGGCTCAAGACTACTGCTCTGTAGGGGAGGAAAAATAATTTTCCCTCTACACTTCTACGTTCTTGGCTGGAACATCCTTGTCACATAAGATATTAATAGGAGGAAAAAAAGTTTAATAGCATGTATCCCTCATTTATACATGGGAGAGACATGGGAAAATAGTTGAAGTCACCACCCTAAATACCATCTTCAGCTGAAGACAAAAGATAATAGGGGCGGGGAGACTCAGTTACGGGACATTACCAGGAAAAGCTCTGTAAACAAGGGTAAGGTTGTTATATAAATTTAAGATGTGATCTGCATGGATAAGGGTTTCCAGAGATAATATTATACCCCTCTTTCAAGTATTGTGAGGGACACACCCCTACAAATGAGATTTCCCTTACAAATGTAAATATAGTTTACAAAAGGTAACTTCTATTTGGTTTTCAGAGCTTCTCCTAAGTCTGTATTCTCTTAAAATTAACCAGCCTAAAAGAATCCTTATGCCAAACAGAAATATTTTGGAGTGACAAATTCTGTTACCCACTACAGCTCTTAAGTAACAACCCAAACAGCATGTTACCATACTAAATTCTGTAGACACTGGTAATACAGTGCTATTTGTGTAAAGCATTGCATGATGATGTCATGACAGCTACAATGTCACTAGGTGATAGGAATTTTTCAGCTTCATGATAATCTTATCGGGTCACCGTCATATATGTGGTCTGTCACTGACTGAAAACTCATTATGCATCACTATGCAGCACATGACTATGTATATATTATGAAAAACATCAGATAGACAGTCAGGAGAAAGAGGTGCAAACCTCAACTTTCTCATCCATAAATGGTGTGGTACTAGATGATCAAAGTCCTCCAGCTCTAATATTTAATATACATGTCTATATATTGAAATGAGTATTTATCTGCCTTATAATAATGAGAATCAATCATGGAATCTTAGAATTTTTGAACTGAAAGCAATGTTCTAATTCACATTCTCTGGCAGACTGGAAAACTTAGCAACTAAGATGTGATGTGAACTGCCCAAGATCAAACAGAAGAAGCTGAGCAAGAGCCCAGACCTCTGGCCTTACAATCCAGGGCTCTTTCTAATGTTTCTTTACATATCAAATGGATGGAGAAATAGTTCAGAAAACCTAACTTATGAATCAAGTCATTTTTTCTGCACAGCACCGTATCTGGGTTTAGATCTTGCATTGCTCCTACCTATACACCCTGAGATATTATCCATTTCTAAAATGTAATCCAGCTAACAGATGCTGTGGCAACAGAAAGACTATTACTTACTACTTCTCCCAATCTATTTTTTTCCCAACAGCATTACTGAGATGTAATTCACATACCATACAATTCATCCCTTTAAAGTATACAAATCAATGAGTTTTAGTTAATAATTAATTTTAATTGTGGTAAAATACAAATAACAAAATTTGTTAAAACCATTTTTAGGTGTAGCATTAATTACATTCACAATGTTGTGCAACCATCATCACTATTTTCTAATATTCTCATAGTTACAACTTTTGAAAAAGTCACTCCACTTCTAAATTGCTTGCTGGAAAATTTATAAAACTCTAGTATTTACTCTCAATGCGGGGAGAGGGGCAATGCTACCCACAAGGGGGATAAAAACTGGTCTTTGAGGGAGGTAAAAATCTCAGATAATGGTTTATGGTTTTCCACATCTTAATGCTTTCTGACAAAATCTTATTCCTTAGTGTTTAATTTCTCTTGCTAGATAGAAATTAAAAATTAAATTAAAATTTTCTCTTTAGGGATGTGATCACAAAAAGGTTGAAAAACACTACTTTAGACAATGTTCATCCTGCAAAGAGGCTGTATCCCACGAAAACTCAAGCCAAGCTATAAATCGCCTAGCTACCCACAAGAACTGATTTTATGCATAATGTTAAACAAAATAATGAAAAAATTATCTTGCAATTTTAATATTTAAATAAAGTGGAAAATAATGCACACTAGCTAAAACAGTTTTAAATTTATCCCAAATGTTGACAATTAAGAGAAAATAAAAACTAACTATAAACTGGAGAAGAAAAAAATAAGGGTAGGCTCTTTGATGTCACAGTCTTAATTATTTTTATAGTCTCACTTTGTAATTATCTATCCTCTATTTCCTCTTCTTCCTCTCTCCATGAAGATTAGGGCCAGATCCATTTGCCTCTATCACTGTATTCATAGCACCAAGCACAGTTCCTGGGTCATTCAACTATTTAACCAACTAGAATGGGGACAAGAAAATAAAACAGAAGGAAAGAGACAGGGAGAGATAGAGAGGAAAATAAAAATGTTCTATAGGTAGCTGGGAAAAAAAGACAGTTCCTGTAGGTGTAAAAGAGAAATTATCTGAATTAACAGCATACAGGAAAATGCTGAGGAACATGAGATGAAAAAGATGGCAATAGTGGCTTTGGGTTTCAGTTCACTGTGTGAGCCTTTCAGGTAATATCACTAACTCCGGTCAACTTATTTTTATGTTCTCCCTGCCCTTTTCCTTTCAAAGGGAGGATGGAAGAGGTGAATGCTCCCATGGATATCTGTATATAGGAGTTGTGGACAAAAAAGGGGCCACATATTAAACCTGATGAGCTCAGAGGAAGCCTGCATGGTGGGCCTCACAAACTCCTAACTAAATTCCTAACTAAAACCATGTCATGGTAGCTTCCTTGACAAAAGTCAATCTTTACCTTAAGTAAGCCTGTCTATTGTCTTTTTCATCTAAGTAATATACTTTTGAGATGTCAGGGTAATCTTTTCCAGACCCCTTGGGCACACCCACCATACCAGAATATGAGACCACAGAACCCCTCATTGTTATCTTGTTATCCGAATACCATCTCTATGTGCTATAAATACTAAGTTTTAACTGTCCTATATCCACCACATTGAAGTAGGTGTCCCTCTGTTTTACTTTTTAGCCAACCCCAGAGATTTCCCTTTGCTTTCTCCCACTCCCTTAATCTACTACCAATGGATTTCATGTAACCTTCCTTATGTCTGATCCTTTGATTCTAATGTATAAAATAAGCTGCAAAACTGCCATTCTCTGGAGTATTTTCTCAATCCATTGAGATTTTGCTTCCTGGCAATTGTCGTCAATTTGGCTCAAATAAACTGATAAAAATTCCCTACAGGTTTGGACATTTCTTACATCCACAGAGCAAATAATGAAGCTATATGTTTAACCAGAGAAATACCTATATATAGTGATTTCCTCGCACCAGACCTCTATAAAGTACCAGGCTCCTATCCTCATCATATATAATCCATACTACGACAGTCCCTCCCTTATCTGCAGTTTCAGTTACCCAAGGTCAACCACAGTCTAAAAATAGAAAATTCCAGAAAAAACAATGTTTTAAATTGCATGCCGCTCTGAAGAGCATGATGAAATTTTACATCATTCTGCTCCATCCTGCCCAGATGTGAATCATCCTTTTGTCCAGTGTATCCACCTCACTCCATTTCATCATGTAGGCATTATATCATCCCACATCATCACAAGAAGGGTGAGTATAGTACAGTAAGATATTTCGAGAGACCACATTCACGTAACTTTTATTATGGTATATTGCTATAATTGTTCTATTTTATCATTAGTTATTGTTGTTAATCTTTTACGCTGCCTAATTTATAAATTAAACTTTCTCAGAGGTATGTATGTATAGGAAAAAACATACATAGGGTTTGGTACTATCCATAGTTTCAGGTACTGACTGGGGGTCTTGGAATGTATCCCCTGCAGATAAGGGGGAAGGGGGCCTTTTTATTTAAAAACTTAACAGTACACTAGAATATCCCTTTATGATTCAATACCATGATTTTTAGATGCTACATCAGTTTGATGTTTCTTTTTAAGGCAATTCTGCAGAAATATAAACTTGAATTTCCTTATGAAATGTATATTGTCTTTATTCCACATGGTAACAAGTTTTCTTTCAATCAACATTCATTTGACAATCAAAGATAACTGAGTAACATACTATGATAGATGAGTAACATACTATGGTAACTTACAGATTCCTGAAATCTTGATACAAAGCATACATAACAGAACGGTTTTATTATAATTTCTACAGTTATTTCAACAAATGAGAAAATGTACATGAAAACAATTTATAAACCATAAAGCGATATACAAAGCAAAGTTACTGTTATTCACCACCAGATGGTGATCATGTCTTGTTTAAAGCAAAATGCTGACACCTTATTTGGAGGCCAGCCAGTTGACTGCTAAAAATGATCAATAAGCAAACCAGGGTATCTAAATAAAATGTTGGTGATTTTAAGTCTGTTCAACTGAAGTATCAATAAAACACATGCAATAAGAAATAGGTTCTGCCTGAAGACTTCTAAAGGAGCTGATCTGTTCATGTGAATATTTGATAACTCTAGAATTTAAGGTAAAAGACAGTACATATGTTTCTGGCATTCTTATATAGGTTATTTAAGCATTCATATCACCCTGAACTTCTTTAACTGCTGAGAAATTTCTACTCAGTAAAATGGTAACACTAAAAATTTCAGAAAACAACAAAAAAAAACCTTTATTATAAAAATGTTGGGGAAAACACAAAATAGACTGGTATACTAAAACTCCATGAATTCATCATCCCACTTCAACTTGTACACCTCAGTATGTTATTTTAAAGGAAATCCAGATATTATGTCATCCATAAATACTTCCAAATCTTTTAGGAATAAGAACTCTTTTAAAATAACCATGTTATTATTAACACCTAAAATGTTAGGTGTTCCTTAATATCACAGAATTTCCAGTCAATTAAACAATTTTAAAATATCTTCAATTGACCAAGAAATGAAATTATGTTTTATTCTTACCTCTGTAACAGATGCTGGCAGCACCTCACCTTTATCCCCTCTGCACTTACAATTCCAGTGCAAGTCAACCTGCAAGCGTGTGCAAGTCTTTGCATGAGGGTTTTTTCTGACTACTAAGCAGGGGAGTTAACCATTCCTGGGAGCAGCCTTCAACTGGTAACTGGCAGAAGCTCCTTTATCCCTTGTCTGGGATAAGTCTCAGATATGATCTACACTTTTCTCTCAAAGCTTATCAGGATTCAGCTCAGTTGCCTATAAAGTAACTTACTTGATAACACATCCTGTATTGGCTTTTGTTCCCTTCCCATCTCACTTCCTCCTCTTTTGTCACTGTTTCTTGGCATCACTTTCCAAATAAACTACTCACACTCACATTTTTGTCTCAGGATGTTTCTTGGTAAATCTAACAAAAGACAACCTCTTAGTTTCTGAATGAAAGCTATGGACATTCTAAGAAAATGTCAACATAAAATTTCTGCAAATATGTTCAAAAAGTTTACAGACAACCCAAAAGGCATATAAACATCTCAGTTTAAAGAACCCTTCCTCCTACAGGTTCAGGAGAGCTATCTCAATTATTTGATTAAGGTAACTGTTGAAGTGTTTCACTGGATTGTTCAGTTATGTTGAAAAACTTCTCCACCCCTTCATGCTTGCTTCACTGCCAAAGCAGCAGCATCATTATCTCAATACTTATTTCTTATGTGCATAAAATCTAATTGAAAATGAGGCAACTGTTGGCTGATATTTCTACATTTTAAAGAAAAACAAATGTTCCTAGGAGTGGTTTGCTAAGCCTAGGTCCCTCCAAAAGCCACAAATATGAAAAAGTATTTTCATCTACATATGACTTTCAATGGATATTTTTTAACTGCTGCTGACCCCAAACAGCAATACAAGAGTAAGGAACTTGTGGTGATTTTTTTGAAAATCTACTAGGGGCAATCGTGCTTTGGGGCTATGATAAAGTCCCCTTCCCTCCTGTGCTCAGTCTCCATTTTATCACCCGTCTGTCCAGAACCCACCATAATCTGACTTCCATTAGTTAATATTAAATGGGTGCTTTAGTCTTTGTCTTAATTTGGCAGCATGTGACACTGGTGACCACTTCTTCCTTGACACCTGGCCATCCTATGACACCACTTTTTGGATTTCTTTCATTTCTTTGTCCCTTTTAAAATTCCTCTGCAGACCCTATACTTCTGCCCTCTCTTGAAAGTTGGTTTTATTTTAGGACTTCATTTCTTTTGTTCCTAAGTTATCTCATCCATCCCTTCGTTTCATTTTAAATATGTTGTGTCTCATTGTGCTAGTTATGGATATATTCAAATAATGGAAACCTTACCAGAGTAAGGCTTCACAAATAAGGGGTTACTTTTTCTCATGTAATAAAAAGTCCAGAGCAATGAGTTTCTCATTTTGGTTTAATGGCTCAGCAAATCCACCATGCTGAACTTCTCAGAATTCTCAAACATCTCATGCCGTTTATAGCCACTAGACCTTAGTATGTGCAGTGCCCTCTATTCTCAACCCAGCCCTACTCATCCTCAGAGTTGCTTGATTGTTGCTACCTTAGGAAGTCATTCTTCTTTCCATTCTTTTATTATTCTTTTATATCATTCTTTTCACCTTATCAGGATTAAGTGCCCCTGCTGGGTGTCCCAAAATGATTCTACTTATGCATCTTACTGTAACATAAACACCTACTTGCTCACCTCTATCCCACACTAAACAGGCCTGTATCTTCAGCACCTAGGACAGTGCCCGCCACATAGATATTTAATAAAGACTTGTTCAATAAATGATGTGGACTTTAAAAAAAAAAAAAACTTTTTCATAAACACAAACTTCTCCTAACTCAAGTTACTGGTTGAGTGGAAAATAAATAAGAACACACGTTTCTTGTTCACACTTAAGGAAAGAGATAAAAACACAGTAAACGAATTTCTTAAACCACTAAAGAAAATGTGTAAAATAGAATATCCATTTTGGAAATGTGCATTATGTCACCCAATCAACTATACCCATGCTATCAACTTACAGGTGGACAACCATAAACTGGCTTTTATGAGTAAGCTTCCTAAGAAGAAAAGAGAACAGAGTAGATAAGCAAAACAACAAAACAGAAGAGACTATGACTTAGAACTCTCTTCTCAGTCACCGTACTCCCAGTCTCAAGCAACCATTAATCTGCTTTTTATCCCTATATATTTGTCTTTTCTAGAGTTTCATATAAATGGAATAATTTTGTCTGGCTTTTTTCGCTCGACATAATATTTTTGAGATTCACCCATGTTCTACATCTACCAGCAGTCCACCCATTTAATGTGAGTAGTATTCCATTGTATGAATATATTTGGGTTACTTCCCTGATGAGTGTTTGGGTTACTTCCAGTTTGGGGCTATTATAAGTACAGCTGCTATGAACATTTGTGTCCAAGTCTTTGTATGGACATACGTTTTGATTTCTATGGGGTAGATTAGTGGGAACTGATGGGTTGTATGGTAGGTGTTGATTTAACTTAATAAGAAACTCCCGAACGTTTTGCCATTAGTCGCATCATTTAATCTTCTCACCATTACTGTGTAAGAGATTCCAGTTGATTCATATCCTCACCAACATCTGAGGTACTGTTAATCAATTTAAAAGAATGTATTTTCTACGTTGCTTGGTAGTGTTCCAGAAATGTCAACAACACCCAGTTAGTTGATAATGCTGTTCATATCACCCATATTCTGGCTGATCTGTCTAGCTGTACTACAGATGTGTTAAAATTCAATTACAACTTTGGATTGTATATACTTTTCAGTTCTGTCGACTTTTGCTTCACATATTTTGAAGGTCTCTTTGGGGGTAAAAACACTATCAAACTTATTAATTCTTCCCAATAAATTAACCCCTGCTAATATTCCTTGTTCTGAAGTCCTCATTTTCTGATATCAGTATAGCTATTCAGCTTTCTTATGATAAGTTTTGCACAGTATATAATTTTTTATTCTTTTATTTTTAACTTATATCTTTATATTTAAAGTGGATTTTTGTAGCATGTGGTTGGGTCTTGCTTTTTTATCTACTCTGACAATCTCTTTTATTTAATTTTAATTAATTTTAACTTAAATATAGCTAGCTAGTGGCGACCATATCAGAGAGAGCAGCTTTATGGCAAGGGTTAGCAAACTATGATACACAGGCAAATGCAGCCCATCACATTGTGCATAACCCGCTCACTAAGAATTTTACATTTTTAAAGAGTTCGAGTGTGGGAGGCGGGAATCAAAGGAAAAAGAGTACTTTTTAACACATGACAATTATATAGAATTCAAATTTCAATGTCTATACACATAACATTTTATTGGGACACAGCGATACTTACTTATCTAATGTCTATGGCTACTTTCATGCTATACTGGCAAAACTGGCAGATCTGTGGATAAAATTTCAACAAATACTGTATAGACCACAAAGCTTCAAATATTCTTTAACATGTTTTTTCTTTCCCCCTCTTTAATTCCCTACACACACACTTCCACCCTTGACCTACAGATGTTGCCGTCTCCCCTTAAGAACTGGATCTCTGAAGGCAGGGCGCCCCCGGAGCACTCAGGGCCTGGTGCACCAGGGGTATGGTCCATGGCTCCACCAGGGGTGCGAACCCAGGACCTTCTACGTGTAAAGCAGACATGCTAACCACTACACTATGGAGCCACCCCCAACAGGTGGTTCTTTACAGAAAAAAATTGACGAACCCTGATTAAAACCATTTATATTTAATGCAATTATTGATATAACTGGATTTAAATCTACAATCTTACTGTTTTTTTCCTATATATCTCAACATTTCTTTATTCCTTTCTTCCATATTCTCCTGCCTTCTTTTGGATTAACTGAGCATACTTTAGCATTCATTTAATATCCACTATTGGCTAATTAAGTATACTTCTTTATTTTAGTAGTTAGTGGTTGCTCTGCATTTTACAATATGCATTTTTAACTCAACACAGTGCGCCATATAATAATATTCTTCCACTTCACATAAAGTGTGAACATTTTTTACCCTTAACACATTGTACTCATCTTCTATCTTGCTTTTATCCTTTATACTATGTCTGTCATACACTTTACTTCTTTCTACATATGTTGTAAAACTTACATTGTATTTTTTTGTTTTAAACAGTCATTATCTTTTTAAAAGACTTTTAATTTTAGAGAAAATCTATTTTACATTTACTCTCATATTTATCAGTTTTTGCACTCTTAGCTTTCAGCTGGTCCATTTTCCTTCCATCTGAAGATGTCTCTTGTACATGTCACAAATTCTCGGTTTTATTTGTCTGAAAAGGTTTTTCATTTCACCCACATTTTCAAAGGATATTTTCCTGGATATATATTTTAACAGCTCTTTTCATTCAGCACTTTAAAATGCTTCACTATCTCCTAGTTTGCATAGTTTCTGACAAGAAGTCTTCATTGTTTCTCTATACATAATGTGTCTTTTTCTTTGGCTGCTTTCAAAGTTCTCTCTTCAACACTAGTTTTTAGGAATTGGTTATGTCTTGGTATTTCGTGTGTGTTTGTCCTGCTTTAGGTTTGTTGAGATTACCAGATCAGTGAGTTTATCATTTGCATCAAATTTGGAAACTTTTGAGTCATGATTTCTTATAGTATTTTTGGCTCCATTCTCCTTCTAGGATAACAATATAATATAATTTATTAAACCTACTCGGTATTGTTCCAGAGGCCAATGACTCATGGATTGTTTTCAGTTCTCTTTCTCTGCTTCATTTTAAGATAAAGTGTACTGCTGTATCTTCACGCTCAATGGTCTGTTCTACATTGTCCAATCTGCTGTTAATTCCTTTCAGTTACCTTTTCACTTTGGATACTGTTATTTCTCGCCTCTAGAAGTTCCATTTGTTTTTTTTTATATCTTCTATTTGTCTACTCATTATGTTCATATTTTTCTTTAAATACGTTTACTAGTTATAATAGCCATTTTAACATCTTTGCTACTAGCTCTATCACTTCTGTCACTTCTCGATCTGCTTCTCTGGACTGATTTTCTTCCTAGTTATGGGTTACACTAGACCTGCTTCTTGGCATGTCTAGTAATTTCGGCTTAGATGCTGGAGAATATCAATGTTATACTACTGTTATGGAATGTTTGAGATTGACCTGTAAAGATTTGGCCTTTGTTTGGGCAGTGGTTAGAGCCATTTGATTCCTCTGAGGAATTATTTCTTTACTATATGAGAAACTCACTGGGTTCTCCACTGAATGCCTTGAGTGTTTCAAAGGACCCTTCACTCTGTCTGGTCAGAGTTAAATATCTCCTATGTAAGCTCGGGAAATGTTCTGCTAATCATTCCCCAGATATTCACTACTTGGCCTTATGGATTTCACTTTATGCATTCATGACCAGCAAAGACTCAAGTATTCAGCAAAAGCTCAAGGTGGCCCCTATACAGGTTTCTAGAGTTCTCTTGTCTACGGAGTTCCTTTCTCTTCAGAACCTGGCCATGCAACCTCTAGCTGCTTAACCTTTTCAAAAATCCAATCTTTGCCTCAATTGAGTGCGGTTTCCAGTTAGGAAGCCATAGTAGTTATAGAGCTCATCTCCTTTATTTCTCCTCTCTCGGTTATCACAATCCTGCTTGTGGTAAAATATCTAAAATGGGATGGTTCATATATTTTAGCCCAGCTTACTAGCTGTTTACGACAAAAGGGTAAAGACTCCTTATTACTTCATCATGGCCAGAGATGAAATTCCTAATTTTTAAAACAAAATTAAAGACCTATGTATTTGAGTAGATTATATGAATTTAAAGAATTATAAATGGATCTATTTTTTATACATGAACCACCTAAAAAGAAATAATAGGCATATCATATACTGGCTTTTAACATTTCCAAAAAAGGAAAACGGTAACTAATATTAGGTCTTTAAAACAACTTTAGAAGTGAATATTATTGTCCCCATTATGAAGAGGTTCAGAAGTTAATACCTTAACTTTGCCTGGGCCACACATATATCAAGTGGCAAGGCTGAGACACTAACCCAGCTAACATCAAAGACCATTTTTAAAAATCTATACCACATTGCTTTCCATTATTTCTCACCACAGATACTATAAAATATTTGGTTCACCAAACTGAATTTATTAAATATCCTGTTTTACTTAGCCAGATTACTATTAATTATCAATGAGAATATCTGATCAGCAATGGTAAAAGAAATTACCACACTGAGTTGGGAAAATTTCAAATAAAGGTAATGATACAATATCATTTGTGATATTTTGACAAATAAATGTATATTTATTTAAATTTAAAACAGGCATTTTAATATACTTTGAATGGTTTTTGTGATCGGTTATGATTCACTCAAGCCAGTAAATCCCTAAGGAAAATATTTATTTCCTATTTCACGTAAGTAGACATGATCACCATGTAATGTTGGAGAGCACTAAAATGTAAGTTCCATTAAAGATGTATTCATAAAACCTACAGAAGAGTTTAGCCCACTGTAGGTACTCAATACACATTTGGGCAATAAAAAAGTCCCCAACTTTAATTGCCTAAAGTATGATGGAAATATATTACATCAAGATGATGGCCTGACCCACCTGCCCAAAACCCTTAAAATAACAATGAAAAAAGAATTTAATGGGCTTGTGTTTCCAATAGATATGGAGTAACAGAGACTGACTGTATTTACCTTACCTACCTGAAACAACTAAACAATGACACAACATATATGAAACAATGGTACTCAAGACATTATATAGGAGGTGACAAAGAGTGATACATAAGATAAGAAACAAAGATCAACCTTACAATTAATTGTCTCAGCTACTACCTGGGTAAAGAGGCGAAGAGGGAGGAACATAAAATAGTTAGGGATAAATGTTACAAGAGATGTGTAAGACCTATACAGTGAAAACTGTGAAACACTGATAAGAAAAACTGACTAAAACCTAAATAAAAAGAGCCATGTACCATGTTCACGTATAAGAAGATTCAGTATCTTAAGGTATTACTTTTCTCCAAATTCATCTGTAGATTCAACATAATCTCAATAAAAATTCCAGGAAACATTTTTGTAAAATTGATAAACTTATTCTAAAATTCATATGGAAGTGCAAAGGACCTAGAATAGCTAAAACACCTTTGAAAACAATATTAAAGTTGGAGAACTTAAAATATCTGACTTTAAGACTTATTACGAAGCTAGAGTTGTGTCAAGGCAGAGGGATATTAGCCTCAAGATAGACAGCTGAAACAGAATGTGGGATCCAGAAATAGATCCATACATAGTCAATTAACTCTTGAAAAAAATTTTTATTGAAAATTCACATAACAAAATCTAAATTTTTAAGCATTTTAAAGTGTACAATTCAGTGGTTTTTAGTATATTCACAATATTGTGCAACCATCAGCAGTATCTAATTATAAAATATTTCCATCAGTCCAGAAATAAACCTTGTCCCTTCCAATTCTCCCACCTCAACCCCTGCCAACCACTTATCTATTTTCTGTGTCTATGGATTTGCCTAATGAAATCACACTCAATGAAACCAAAAGCTGGTTATTCGAAAAAATAAACAAAATTGAAAGTTTTACCTTGACTTATGAAGAAAAATTGAGAGACTTAAATTACCAAAGTCAGAGATGAAAGCAGGAATATTACTAATGACCTTACAGAAATAAAAAGATTATTAAGAGAATACTATGAACAATGCCAACATATCAGATAACCTAGATGAAATGGCCAAATTCCTAGAAACAAACTACCAAAACTTATGAAAAAAATAGAAAATCTGAATACCCAGTAATCAGAAAAACTTTCCACAAAGAAAATCTTAGGACCAGATGGTATCACTGGTGAATTCTACCAAACAATTATAGAAGAATTAATACTGATCCTCATACTCTTCCAAAACATAGAAAAAGATAGAATATTTCCCAACTCATTCCATGAGGCCATTATTACTGAGATACCAAAAACAGCCAAAGAAAACTATAGATGAGTATCCTTTATAAATGTGGGCATAAAAATCTTGAATAAAATACAAGCAAATTTAATCCAGCGACATAATGAAGAGATTACATACCATGACCAACTGGGATTTATCCCAGAAAAGCGAGGGTTCAGAATAGGGACTAGTTGTGCCAGAAAGACCAACCATGTAATTATATTTGGGGCTCTGAACCATGTGATATCAGCCCCACCTCCATGGAAGGGAAAGGGACAGAGAATTGTGTTCAATCACATGACCAAAATTCTGCTACACGGAAGTTCATTGGAGCTTCCTGACTAGCAACTACATTGATGTGCCCAGGAAGGTGATCTACCCTTATTCCACAGCGAGA
The DNA here is from genome assembly GCF_902729225.1 of Pteropus medius. NCBI lineage: Eukaryota > Metazoa > Chordata > Mammalia > Chiroptera > Pteropodidae > Pteropus > Pteropus medius. The sequence goes on from NW_024352784.1 coordinate 7,113,563, forward strand.
GGGTGGAAGCTCTACATTGAGGCTCTCTCATATTTTACCCCATGTCTCTTCATCTGGCTGGTTCTAAATTTTATCCTTTAAAATAATACCATAATTGTAGGTATACCACTTTTCTGAGTTCTGTGAGTCATTCAAGCAAATTATCAAACCTGAAGTGGGTCATGGGATCTTGCAGCTGACTTCTGAAATGGGGGCCGTCTTGCTGGTGGCTGTGCCCTAAACCTGTGGAATCTGATGCTAGCTCCAAGTGGTTGTGTCAGAATAAAATCCAACCAAGGATTTTTGTGAAATCTCACATGCTGATTCAAAAATTCAAATGAGACTATGAAGGGCAGAAAATAACCAATGGCTTTTCAAAAAAGAACAGGGTAGGAGAACTTGCCTAATCAGAAGGAAGGATGTACTTTAAAGCTACAGTAAGTGAAATCATGTGAAGGAGACACCAATGTAACAAACAGAGCCTAGAAATAGATCCGCACATACATGGAAATTGGTATATGACACAGAAGGCATTACAAACTAGTGAGGGGGAAAAATCCTCACACATTATACAAAATTAAATTCCAGGTTTAAGACTATAAAACTTTTAGAAGAACATATAGAGTACTTTCTGACCTCACAATCGTAAAGCGTTTCTCAAACAAGATATAAAAAGTGTAATCATAAAAAAAAGTTTGACAATTATACTACACTAAAATGTTAAAGTTTGGATCAACAAGAGATACTATAATAGTGAAAAAAAGAAAAGAGAAGCAGTACTGAAATATTTACATTGCAAATAAAAATGACAAAGGGTGGATATCAAAAATAAAGAACTGCTACAAATCAATAAACAGACAACCACAAAGAAAAATTACAAAAAGGGGATTCACTGAATGACCAAAAAACATTAAATAATGCTCCACCTTATCAGAGCAACAATAAGAAACTAATTCAGTCATATTATCAAAAACTTAAAAGCCTGACAATACCAAGTGTTGATTATTGGGCTAAACGGGAACTCTCATACACTGTTGGCAGTGTATAAATTGATAAAGTCAAGAGCAATCTGGCTATACCAAGGCCAAAATAAAGACTTCTATACCCTTCCACCCAGCATTCCACCTCTAGGCAAAGCCACTAGAAGTTCAAAACAGCATTACTCTTAATAGTACAAAACAAACCTAAATATCCAAATTTTAAAAAAATTACAGTATTTTTATGTAACAGGATACTATACAGCAGTTAAAGTAAATAACTAAAATAACATGCACCAACAGGGATATATTTCAAAAACAGTGTTGAAGGGGGAAAAAAAGAAGTTGTAGAGGAATGAGTACAATATTATGCCATTTACATATAAAGTTTTAAAACATGTAAATCTATACCACTATGTATTGTTTATGGATACATAAACATATACTCTTAGTATAAAAGTGTTCATGGGAATAATAAACACCCAAATTCAGGAGAGTGGTTGCCGTGGGAATGAAGGTAAGAGAATCAGAACAGGAGTAATACACAGAGGGCTTTAAATAAATCTATAATTTTAATGTCTTAAAAAGTAAAAGCAAAAGCGAGGATATTAAAAGAAAAAGGCACATCTTAGAAAATTTCAGAGCTACAGGGATTTAAAAAAAAATTAAAAAATCTTTCGGGAAGGAAAAAAAATTCACTTACAAAAGAACAATAATCAGACTGACAGATTTCTCATCAGCAACAGTAGGTGCTAGAAGATGAAAGAGTAATATCATGAAAGTTCTGGGAGGGGGGAGTTATTTGAACACTGGAATACTGTATTCAACCTAAATGAGCAATCAGAACAGAGGGCAAAATATATTTCCAGACATGCAAGAACTCAAAGTTCACCACTTAGAACTCCTGTTTGAAAAAGAATGTTCTACAGCAAAAGAATGAATCTAAGAGGGGAAAATGTAGGAATCAGAAACAGTGGTGAGCAAATAAACTACAAAAACATATAGTTTAATTTAAATAATTGTTGAGAAACATAAAAATAAATGAATGACAAAATGGAACGAAAATCCCAGTTAATTAAAACATGGCAGGTTGGGATGGGACTGAGAGGCAGAGTCAGGGAGGGAGCCTGTTAAGACTGCATTGCTTGTGTACATTATAGTTATTAAATCAACTTGCTGTGCTCTAGTATCAACCTTAGAGAAGATGGAGAAAATCTCTCAATATTAATTTCCTTATAGACTGTTTACATTATCGATAATTCTAGCTTAAGAAATATACATGATTTAAGTGGTAACATTTTGTCTTTTCAAGATGATAGAGCTATCTTTCACTAATTAAGAGACTAGACTTTAAGTACAACTCAAGTAACATTACAGGTTTGAGTTACCACATGGGGTGTAATAGAAAGTATAACAGTTGGAGAAACGGTTACTTCTAATATGGAATTCAACTCTAATACTTCTGCTAGAGAATCTTTCAAGCCACACAAATGACACATCTACTTATGTACTTCCCATTTATATAATGGACTCAATCCATACAATGTATTTTACATATCTATTTTTCAATTTAGAATGACATTTCAATTTATTTGAAGTTCCACTTCTTTCTTTGCGGGGAGAGGAAATAGAAAGGATGTCCAACAATTACCAAATCTTTACCCAGCAGAACATAATCTCTAAAATTACAATAATTTTTTTTTTTGCAAATGAAATGACAGAATATCTCAGTTAAAGAAGCTTTACCTATAAGAGAATACAACTGAACACCAATACTGAAATAATAAGGTTAATTTTAACTATATTAAGTATATAAATAATGCACTCTAAAAAACTGTCTTTAACAAAATGTTAAATATGTATAGCATATATAGGTATAGCAACTTAAATAATCCCCCAAAACCAAAAGAGCTGTAAAAAAAGGTATAATGCCATAATCTGTTTATTCAGAGTAAGCTTTTAGTAAGCTATAAAATGTACACAGCTAGTTCTTCAAATAGTGGTTATATGTTTATCAGAATTCTGAATTCTTTAAAATAGGGAATCATACTCTTTCCCCATAAACCGTAGGCCTTTTCAGCCATTTCTTTCCACAATAAATGGAACTATTAACCACACACTCTCTAAGCCAGAAACCTGAGAATCATACCTGGGAATCTTCTTAAGGATCCTTCACATCAATCCTATATTCACTAAGTGCTTGTCAATTCTACTTACAAAATCTTTCTCAGACCCAGCCCTTCTTTTCACTCTCCACAGCCACTGCCTCAATTGATCTCTCACCAATATTATAACAACCTCTAGCTGATTTCCCTACCCTGAAGCTGCCCAATGCTTTTCCAACAATTCGAAAAATTTTAGTTTTAGAAATAAGAATTTCAGGTCACCCCTGGTGGAGATGACATAAAACAACTCAGAGAAAGTGGACTGGGAATTTTTTTTTTTAAAGGTAAATAGCAGAGTAGCAATAATGACTTTTCTCTGAGATGTCTTGGGAAAGATAAAAGAAAAACGTTTTAAAACTATATTCTGAGGATTCCTATAAAAAGTAATAAGCTTAGAAGACAGAGGTTAACACATATGCTTTGGCATGCACTTAAAACATGGTATAACCATATAATCCAAGAAAGGAATTGAGAGATAACACAAAGATTTTTCATCTCAGGCTTCTAAGGTACTATTATAGCCTAAGATGGAGAGGACCTGGGAGGAAACACCTAAGGAAGGGAGGAAAGAGGGGAGGAAGGGAGAAGGGAGGGAGTGGAGCGTGGAGGGAGGAGGGATAAAGGGAGGAAGGAAGGAAGGAAGGAAGGAAGGAAGGAAGGAAGGAAGGAAGGAAGGAAGGAAGGAAGGAAGGAAGGAAAACAAGTGAAAGGAGGGGGATTCAGTAGTATATATCTTTATAAGCAATATCTTAAAAGGAAAAAGAGTTATAACTTGACAAATCTCTAGCAAGGATGAAAAGATAAAAATATATCAAATATCCATTACTAATTTGAAATGTGATATTTATTCATTTAACTAACATTTGAGCATTATGATAGGCTAAATACTATGCTAGTCACAAAGTAAAAGAATGCAAAATAAATTCTTTATGGACACTGCCTAAAGTTAGGTTGCAATTTCCTGTACACACCATATTGTTTCACACTTCTATGCCTTTTCCCAAGCTGTCCCCTACATGGAATGCTTTTCCATCTCCTATTCAAAGGTTCAAATTTCCATAATGACTGTAGTAATGCTATGATAGTCCCGTGCAAAAGTTATGTACTTGCCCTTTTATATTCCCAAAGGACTTCCTCTAGTACAGCATTTATACTTCTTTATGATTGTTTGCATAACTAGAATCATGTAAACGTGACCATGTAAAATTGATACAAATATATGTTATGTATAAAAGACACACTTTAGAATCAAAGACACAAGGAGTTTTAAAAAGATGGTAAAAAGATGTATCATAAAAAGCAGTAACCAAAAGACAGCTAGAGTGGCTATACTAATACAAAGACAAAATAGACGAGACAAAATTTGAAGAACCAGGACAAATAGGTGACAGCACATTTCTACACATTAGAATCACTGATGCCAAGGCAACAATCTCCAAAGATTCTTATTTTATGGGGTGTGGTTAGGCCCCAGGATCAGTATTTTTTAAAGGGATTCCCTAAGATGATTCTAATGTATAGCCAGAAACAGTTAATTAAATTGCCTGACTATAATAAAGGCAGAACACTGAGCTAGAAGGAAAAAAATAAGACCACTTCTTTAATTAGGGTAAATAGAAGTTATATAAGTAGGGAACAAACACTGGAGGCTTTTGATTATACACTGTACAAAGCTTTATAATGACAGGAGATGGAAGTCTTCTTAAAAAGATTCAAGAAGAAAATTATTTGCAAGTCTGAGGAAGACTAGCGTTGTCTTCAGCAATGAAGAACAGGTAAAGATTCATGTTCAAGGCATTCACTCGTACCTAGGAACTTATGTTTCTTTTAATATATTTCAGTATTCCATTAAAATAGCATACCTTTTATAATAATGCTCATACTAACACAATTAGAACTTTTAAAAGTAAAAAACTATAAACAAGCAAAAAGCCTGCTATAATCTGACTCACAAGCCTAAGTATTCAGTTCATTGTTCAGTGTTCAGACCAAGACCATGGTACTAAGGATCACATTAGAATCCTAAAAAGATCACAGTTGAGGGGACAGTATGGTGGTTAAGAACTAGAACTCTTGAACCCAGATTTACTCCGTTTTAAATTCCCACAGCATTATAAACTATCTTTATACAATCAAATTTTCCTCCAATTCTTTAATGCTATGTGACTTCACGCAAGTTACTTTATTTCTAAAGCTCAGTTTCTTTATAAAGTAAAAATAGCAACAGTAATAGAGGAGTTGTGAGAATTAAATAATCTTGGTAGAAGACCTTAGTATAGAGCCTGGCTCAATAGTAAGCTCTAATAATTATATCATTATTACTAAAGGCATTTAACCAATAAAATTATGATAAAGCATGTATACTCTGAGGGCCCTCATTTTTGCATTTTTATAACTTATTTGTTTCTATTAAAGAAGAGAATGGATAAGATAAGGTTTGAAAAAGAAAGTCCAAAATATGGGAAAATAGGAAAAAAAAAAAGGATGAGATTAGTTATCATGGTGAATCAAACCAGATAAGCATAGAGAAATAGGCTATAAAATGAAAAGGCCATGAAGATAAAAAGACAAGGACAAACCAGTTGATCATAGCCAAAATTAACAGGACAAAAAAATGAGAATGTTATGGAATGTCTGGATTCAGATGCTGGCCCAAGTCTGCACTACTAGAGATCACTCCTTTATGGTTCTAATAAAGTAAAGCTTGGCAAGACTTTAATGTTAATTAAGCTCCATTATATTTCTGATTAGAAAAAGTTCTTTAAAGTGTTATAGTCTCGCTATAGTCAAAACTCCAAACACCAAAAGCAAGTTATAATTTGGAATAATTAATTATCTTTTTTGTTTCCCCCTTAAAGGGCTTTTAACATTTAAACATTGAGGAAATAGCAATTATATTTATTTGCAAAGCCAATTGTGATGATGACAAAAGAAGCAGAAGTATCAAAGTAAATTCCCTGATATCCAGCATTCCAGGTGCCAAAGCTTGGTAACCAACACTGAACTTTCCCTATAAAACAATGACTGATGCTCAAGACACATAACATTGCCCACATGTAAGTAGGCCATTCTCTAGTATGTTCTTTCCAATCCTGTCCCCATAACCTAAATAAATCTTTTAAGTTCTATCTTCAATTAAAATCATCCTTTCCAATCTGAGTACACAGCATCACCATTCACCCAACCTTATCTTCACCAAGACCTGATGATCACCAAATCAGATCATAAATCAGTCCACTTGGACGAAACTTTGAGGCCAGTGTAACAGTAATATTACAAGAACTCTTACCCTTACGGCCAATTACTATCTCACTTGGCCCCCATCCCAGCCTTGCCTTATGACAGTTAGGCATTAGAAGCCATGGCTATCCTTGAGTGAAAGAAATTAGTTCAACAAAATGTCATCACCCTGTCAACAGAAAAGCTTTTGGATTCACCTAATCTAAGAAAGAGGAGTAATAGTAAAAGAGTTGTGTGTAAAATTAGATAAATATTGAGGAAACTACTGCTCTATTATTTTCATTCAAAAGACACTCTAGGCACTTATATTCGGATCCTAAAAGTGTTCTCAAACACAAAGATAATCGATCATCTGATAAGTATCTTTCTTCACTAGAATAGAGATCAGTTAATTTACTTTTCTGTAGAGGGCCAGATAAATCATAAATCAGTTAATTTACTTTTCTGTAGAGGGCCAGATAGATTTTACAGGATATATGTTCTTTGTCACAATCACTCAACTCTGTCACTTCAGTGTGAAAGCAACCGCAGACAATATGTAAACAAATTAACATGACTGCACCAATAAAACTTTATTTAAAAAAGTCAATGAGCTAGATTTAGCCCACAAACAGTAGTTTGCCCACTCCTGCATTGTTATCACAGACTAAGATTTAACTTCCAATTACATGCATCCATTTTAAATACAATATTACATCTAATGAAATGGGACACAAATAGTACATCTAATGAAATGAGACAAAATCTGTTAATTCAAGTGCTAGCTAGCACTAACGAACGTGTCAATTACTTCCAATCATCAGTGGAAAGAGTGTCATTCTCATACACTGGGAAAATGTGTATTTAAAAGTTTATACGATTTAATTCTAGTAAGAAGTTTTAGAAGTTTTCCTATAATAAACTGTGAAAAAACTATTTATCTCACAAACATTTATCCCTGCCCTCAAGGAGCTTACAGTCTCATAGTCTAGACTAAAAGCACAAAAAGTGTTATGAGTACTGTGATATAAAATCTATACAGGGCAGCACATATGGGATGAGGAGGCAGAACTGGTTAACTTAACTTGAGAGACAGAGAAAGCAGGAAAACTTTCACAGAGCACTTGGTGATTAAAGAGCAGATTCATGATGGCTAGGAGTACAATGAGTAGGCAAGGGAAAAAAGATAGGGAGAGAATACTCAACTCAGGTAGGAAGATGAGGAAAAGGCATAAAGATGTAAAGCAACCTTTCATACCTTCAGAGATCTGCAAGAAGCTCAGCAAGACTAAAACAGAGTAGCAATGAGGATAGAAAAGTGGGATTGAATATAAAAGAGGATGAAGAGACTGAAGACTTGAAACAAAGTATAAAGTATGTCAGAGGTTAAGGTCTACAATGGCTCCTTAGTTACTGATCTGGGTGACTTCATGGATAAAGGTAATAGTCATTGTGAGAGGTAATTCAGGATTAAAAGTAAATATAAGCAGCAATTCAATTTTTCTTTTATAAAGCCTCTTAGAAAACTTGTATTTTCTGATATAATTGACATATAATTGACATTATTTTCACATATACGACATGATTCAATATTTGTATATACTGTAAAATGATCATAAGTCTAGTTAACATCCATTACTACATATAGTTACAAATTTTTTTCTTGTGATGACAACTTTCAAATATACAAAACAGTATTATTAACTATAGTCACCATACTGTACATTACATCCTCCTGACTTATTTTATAACTAAAAGTGTGTACCTTTTGACCACCTTCCCCCATTTCGCTTCTTGGTAGAAAACTACTTTTACATGTATTGTTTTTGGCAATTACCAAATAAAAATATAATTAGTATAGAAAATGAAATGTGAAAAAATATAATAACTACCTATAATCCTACCATCCAGAAAAATGATTAAGATAAACATGTACAAATACAGGAAAAAAGGCAAATGCATAGAATACAAAGCTAAACATTACAAAATAAAGTTCGCTAAAATATATACCATCACAAAGTACACATTATACTCGTTCATATAATAATTTTTAAAATTATTTTTCCCTTTATTGTCTATCTTTTCTGCTAAACTGTGAACTCCATAAGGGCAAGGGGATGATTTATCTTGCTCATTAATGTATCTGCATTAATGCCTGGCACACAGTAGGTAATCAACTGACATTTGCTAAAAGAACAAACCTTTTTTTTTTAATGAAGCCCCAGATTACTCACTCAAGCAATATTTGCTACTATAAAAATTCTAACATAAAAAGAAAATAAAACACTCTGATACCTTTGTAATGAGATCTACCACACAGTAAAATCAAAAACGAACAAAGTGAAAAATATCCAGGTATAATATATAAACACTATATCCATCAGGTTGAGAGCCAAAGAAATTTTCTTAAGAAACTCATAAATACCTTCCTTGAATATGATTCAGGTTAGGGTCTGAATTGCTCTTACTTTTCCACATTGCATGTGACTGTACATCTCAACATAAAACTGCCACAGAAATTATTTGTTTATTAATTTATAGACTAGAATTCATAGACTACTCCTTCTCTTGATAAAATCTCAAAGGAAAAAAAAAATCAATCTTTGGTAATAACTCAAGCTCTCAACTTAGCTACTTCTCACTAGATGAGAAAATCCTTAAAAGCGCCCATGTTTAATGTTTTTAAAAATTATCCCCACAATGTTTACTGTACTTGGCATATAGCAGATACTCAATACATATACCGAGTAAATGAAGTAGCTAGTAAATGCTTACCTTTCTTACTAGCTGAAAATTTAACATAGATAGACTTCAAAGCAAACTGCTTAGTAATTAAAAAACAAGTTAGTCAGTTTGCATTAACAGGCCCAATTTAGACAGAAAAATTCTTCTGTTCCTGTTATCTCCAATCCTGGGACAATGCCAGCAACCTCCCTCCAAACCTCCATGATTTTTGGTTACCTCGACCCTGCAATATACCAAAAAGGATGGAGAAGAAATACATTTCTCTTTCCCTCTAACAAATGTTTAAAGAATATTTCTTTTATCAAAGGTGGGAAGAGCCCAAACATTTTCCACCAAACCATGCTCTGGTTCTAACAATGTTACTACCACTAATGGTTTACCACTGCAGACCCAGGCAACTCTCAGCACATGCATCTGGTAAGATCTTTTGCTTAAAGCAACAGATGGTGGCTCCAGTTATGGCAAAGTTACCACGCTACTTTATCTAATGCACCTAAAAACTACTGTCACACAATTCAATAAGCAGCAGTAAGAGAGAACATATTAAGTTACAGGCATGACTCCAATTAACTATAAAACGTATATACTTTTATATCTGACATTTTGACTGTTAAGAGTTAAACCTCAAATCATTAATAAATGTAGAAAACAAAACCTAAAACCTATATATAATGTAAAAACCTATAATAAATCTAAAAAACAAAACCTAAAACTCTAAAAAATAAAATCTTAAGAAAAATCAAAGAAAAAAAAAACACTTTTTCAAAAACATTTGAAATGATTCAAATTCTTTAATACCATATAAACCACTCAGGCAACCACAGCATAAACTATGAGAATCACACTTTAATAGACTGTTATTAGATATACGTACTGTCTCAACCAATACCATACAAAGACTATCTTTAAAGAATAAAAAAGTATATTTTCCTCTTGAAAAAGAATGTCCTCTGCAGAAGGGGAAAGATGCTTCAGAGCCTTGGGAGTTGGTAATCCCACAAAGTCAATGTTCACTTTTACTTATATCAATACTCCTGATCATACACCTCCAGTCAGGAGGAAGCTAGCTGGGGAAGTCCAGACAGAGCACAGAATCAGGAGGGCTAAAGTAGACTATGAGGGAGGGGGGATAACAGCACCTTCAGATGGCAAACCTTTTTCCTAGTCTAACTAGTATCAACAAGAAATCTACATTTTTTTGGCTGATAATTTCAGCATATAAGTGGACTTTTCAAATAACAGCCTGAATAACACCAATGGTTAGCTAGCTGTATATACTTGAAATCAATCTCTGCACCTAGGTTTTCTTCTCTGTAAAATAAAGGCGAAATAGGTGCAATAGTCCTTTCTTTCTAGCTCTAAAACGCAATGATAGTCTCTACAGCACAGGTTCCCAAGCATTCTAGGTTCATGGTACCCTCAATATTTCAGTAATGTTTCATAACAGTCCTAGGCCAACAAATAATAGCAGTTCCACTTATGAAGTTGTTAGCAGCCGTTTGAAAAATGAACCTCAGCTGAAAGAAACATTTCCCTCTCAACACAATTACTACTTACAGAACATATGTGGGCACTGCACAACTCAAATCTTGGAATCAGACTGGACACTGCTATCCTTATTTCCTGTTCCATGATGATTTTCATGCAGTATTTGCATTTTATCACAGCAATTCCCCAAAACTCACAAAGATATGTCATCGAAAGAAATACAGCACAATCTAATTTTGAAACCATGAACTCTCTTAAGCTAATAGTTCACCTGGCAACCAACTGACGTCAAGTATTGCTCTATCTCCTTTGAAAATGTAAACTACCAGACAGCACCTCTGTGAGTTGGTGGCAATACCCTGGGGTGCCTTGGTGAAGTTTGGGAAACACGGCCCTATAGCAAGGTATTACATAATTTTGTGGCTTGGATTCAGACAGACTTGGGCTGGAAATCAGATTTTACCAATAACTACATATATAATCTTGGGCACTGAGCAGCTGAATCAATCTCTTAAATCTTAGCTTCCATGCCTGCCAAATAGGAATAATAGTAGCAACCTCAAATAATAGTTGTAGGGAATGAGATGTCTGCACAAAGTATATACTCAATAAATGGTAGCTATTATTAAAACTGAACAAGTAGTTTATAAAACCAAATGTAAGAACTAACTCTGTGGGGACGAAGGAAGAATTCTAAGGTGAAGCCACAATATCAAATTAAAACTTAGAAACAAATTTTTAGGAGAAAGATCATAAAGTACTTAAACCAGGGCAATACAGAGAACTATAGTCTCCTCCAAAGGATGTCATAATGTTGATATACCTATCACGATAAATGACTAGGTAAAAAGTATTAAACTGGCAACTCAGAATATATATGTACGTTAAAAAGCATCCTATGATAAGATCTATTATTATAGTTGCAACTATACCAGTAGTAATGCAGTGGCTGAGCCCACCAGTATAATCTCTCAGCCCACATTATTTTCCATTTTTTACTTAGCTGGTGGCCCACTGTTCAATTCTAGATAGGAAGGTAACATGATGTATTAAACTGACAGATATTTTTTCTTCTGTTACTAATACAAGCCAAATGCAGTGGTCAAAATACTTAAAAGGAATGGGCAAGAAATCTTGTATACCACCCAAAATACAATGTCATCAAATAAAAGTCTAGGCCTGCCTTTCAATTTGATCCAAGTAAATTCCAAAAGCAATTTACCAGCAATCCCCTTCCCCAAATGCCCACATTTCTAGTAGATTACTATCGTTTCCCAAAGTATCCTAAAAGAAACCTACTAAGGCACTCTACTTCATGATGACTATTTCCTTAAAAACTGAATGTAAATACAATTTGATAATGAAATTATATTGAGGCGCTTAACGTCTAAAGAAATTCTGCAGGAAGTCTTTATATAATTTAACTAATCACCCTCCTATTTCATACTATACATAAAATTAGCATTTTATATGCGAGTTTGTAAAGGGTAGAGGAGATTTGGGCAGATGAAAGAGATATAGGCCTGTACCATAACTACTGTATTAATTTGAGTCTCTGGTAACTGTAAGATCATTTTCTCTATAGGTAATATTTGGAAGAACTTCACACTTGTGCCCTTCCTAGCAAAGTAAATATATTGTTAACAGAAACTTTATTTCCATGGAAAATTAAAGTGACACTTTTCTTGGAAAGGAAACAGCTGTATTGTAGAATACCCAGTCCACTTTGGCCATCTAATACGGACAAAAAAATGGGGGTGGGGAAGACCTATTTGGAAAATGTTTCTTCTCCAGCCAAGGGCTGTTCCCAGATAAAGGCAATGCTCATAGTACAATAAAAAAAACCCTTCTCTGAGGGAAGAAATGCGCCAGAAAAGGAAAGACATGGATCGGAAATAAATAGGAGGTGAATGAGTGTATGCGCTCAGTGTGAGGGCTGGAAGCTGGAGGCAGCAGGCGCAGCGCTGAGATGCTCTAGCGAAAGAACCACCACCAGCAGCAGCAGGAAGTTTCAATGGGGCCGGGCAGAGCATGCGCCCTGCACCCGCGCGGTGGCCTTATGTGGAAGGAGCACCACTTGCGAACACCAATAATAGACCAGCGGCACCAGAGAGAGAAACATGAGCAACAAGCACCTCTTCAACTGTTTCCCCCTCCATCTGAGCCCCTCCTCCAGGCTACATACTAACCACTCCACCCCACCCAGCAAATGGAAGGGCGACTTCTTCTTCCCCTAAGCCTTGCTGCCAAGATGAAGGGGGAAGGGACTGGAAAAGTGGGGAGATGCTTTTCTATTATTCGGGGGAAGGTGGGGGAGAAGGAGAGGAAAACTATGGGGGAGGAGAAATTAACCCTCTATCCTCCAAAGTGGAGAAGCTGAACCGACTTCGTCCCCTAAAGCGAGAATGGAGGAGGACCCCCTCTTACGGGGGAGGAGCAAACCTCCCTACCCGGAGGAAGGAGTTTTGGGGGTTAAACCGGCCCTCGAGTGGAAGCGAAGAGGGACGAGAGCCGACTCTCTCGGGGGACTTCCCACTAGAGGGAGGGAGAGCTGAAGTGTCCGCTGGCCCCCGCCCACCCAGGTGGAGCGAGAGAAAGGGGCGCCCCTAGAAGATGAGCCCAGCCTTCCCCGAGATGGTCGGGAGGATGGTGGGAGGAGGGGAGGGATCTAGGGAGAGGAGGAGAAAAGCGCAAAGCTGGCCGGAACCTGCGCTCCCCTTCCCCCGCCACCAAGGGGAAGAAGGGGTGGGGGACCGGCCTCCGCCGCGGGGTAGCAGTCCCGGGGGCAGCCGATCAGCACAATGACCCCTCCCCGCACCCAGCCCAAACCTAGCCTGCGACGCCCCCACCTCCGCTCGGCGCCCAGCCGAGTGGCCCTAGGGGGCCTCCGCCCCGCCTCCTCACTGCCCAAGACCCCGGGGGCTGGGCAGAGAAGACAGGCCGGGCGGAACTGCACCCCATGGGGAGGACAGAACCGCGGAGGCCCGGGGCGCCCGTAAAGAGCAGAGAGAAGAAGCGTGCCAGGGCCGCTTCCCGCCGGGCGTTCGGGCCCCTCGCTTACCTTCTCCGTTGCCGACGTCCGGCGGCGGCGCCTGCAGCACCCGCTCCAGTTCGGGGAACGGCAACTCAGGCAGATCGAGCAGCGGCCCGTAGCGCTCCAAGAAGGAGCACACCACGGCGAAGTTGGGGCACGAACCCGGGCAGCCCGGAGGAGCCATCGCCGCCGCCGCTGCCGCCGCCGCCGCCATTTTGAACTGGAGGATGGAGGAGGAGGCGATGGGGGGTGGAGGGGGAGCTGGGGTGCCGAGGAATGGCAGGGCAGCCTTACAGACGACAGGAGGCGCTAGCGAGTGGACTCCCCTGCGGATCCGAGCGTCTCAGGCACCGCGTCGCGATCCCACAATACAACGGCGGCCGGGAGCAGTAGAGAACCGAGTCAGACCGGGGAAAGAGAGGCGCTCCTTGCCTTTCGCTTTCCTCCCTCTTTCCTCCCCCTTCCCTCCCTCTACTTCGTCCCTCCCACTTCGGGTTCGCCAAAGCCTCGTGTGACAGGGGGAATGAAAACAAGGGAAGCTGGGCTGGGAGGCGGGCTGGAAGCTGTAGAGGCGGGACATTTTAGGAACGGGGACCAATAGACTAGGAGAGGGCGGAGCTTCGGGCGACTGGCGGACCGGCTCACGCCGGGCGGGGCGACTGGGGGGAGCGTTTAGCCCAGAGGACCTGACCTAACCAAGGTGAGAGGTAAAGCACGGAGCCACGGGTCGCAACTCGGTGGAAAGAGGGCTTTGGGTGAGTTTTGAGGGGACTGCGGGAACTAAAACTGGCCACAAGATAGTGGTGGAAGTTGAGAATAATCAGAAGCAGGAAAAATAAGAATTAGGGGGACGGGGAAAGCACGATCTGGGAGAAGGTTGGAAACGGGAAAAGTAGATGCCCTTAATAAGAGGTTAGGGTGGGACCTTCGTGAGAAGTCTCTGCGGAAGTTTGCTGAAGGGTGTTGCTCTCTGCTGGGGTACGGGATTCTCGGCTTTGCTTTGGAAAGAGCAGGATCTGAGAGTTCTGGGATAAGAGGGCCTGAGGGAACAGGGCTCTGCGGGTATCACCAGTCTGAGGAGTTGGGGCCCTGCCAGAAGATCAAAGTCTGAAGGGACCGGCCTCTGCAGGAAGACCAAGGTGTGAGAGGACAACTCTGCTGTGGTTGCCAGGATATGAGAGAGAGGAGCTCTGTTGTGGTACTAGTGTCAGAGGGGACAAAGTTCTGTGGGGGACCAGAGTCTGAGGGTGTGGCTAAGACTCAAGTAATTAAGACAGCGAGCGTAATAGGAGACATGGTGAAAGAGCAAAAAGTTTAATAGGAAACAGGGTTCCGCTTCGTTGGGGGCAGCAGTGAGCATTCTCCCACAAAGAATCTCAGAAAACCTCCAGGGATGCAAAATGGAATGTGCAGCTTGGGATGCAATGTACATTACAGTTAGGAGCCTGATCTTTAGATTAAGCCAGACTTGAGTCCTAAATGAACCGCTTCATGACTTGGTGAAAGATTCTTCATTTCTGTGAACCTCTGTAAAGTAGGGGTGATAATAGTACCTACATCACAGGGTTTTCCTAGATATTTCTTAGTAAATTGATTAGCACAATGTTCTGGCACATTGTAAGTACTTTAAAAATACTAGTTGCTATTGAAAAAAAGGCATTCCTCAAATTTAGATTAAATTTAGCTATAATTTGTACAGTTTACCACTTCGAGCCAAAATTATCAGTGTGCATTAGTACATCAGTACTATTAAACTTACATAGCACCTACTTCCTAAAAAGAATTTGAAGCAAGGTACACTATCAACCATGTAAAATAGGACAATTTATGATTAAGGAAAATAAAGAAATTTATAGGCAAATAATTATATTGGGAACAGAGAAAATGCTTACTACAATTAAACATTGAATTTTGTTCTGCGTTTTTAGGTAGAAAAGGAAAAACCATAGTGGTCTATGTCATTCTCATTATCTAAAGAAAGAATACTCATTTATCAAGAGAAAAATGCAGTTGTAAGGGGAATTAGTATTCTAGGTAATACTTGAATAGTATACAAATGCTTTTGGGGGGAAAAATGTTCTTGTGAAACTTATCAAATATTTTGAATATTCCAGTTTGAGGAATACTAATGTAAGAAATTAAAGTCTATACAACAATGTGAATGTACTTCAGGCCATTAAACTATGCACTTAAAAATAGTTAAAATGGTAAATTTTATGTTATGTATATTTTACCACAATAAAAAAAAGAAAAATAAAGTCTTTAGGAAAATGTCTGTGGTTGTGAGTTTTCATTGCAAAAGGGAAGTTTTAGTTTAATATGTGGTAAAATATTGTTTTTAAGCAACACTGAAAAGAAACACTAAACTAAAATATATTGGTAGAACTCTCAAACTCCCAAGTATATATCTCTAGACCTGGGATGCTGAAGCCTCAGTTTAAGAAAAAGCTGACCCAGAACACATCTTTAACAACAACTTTGCAGAAAAGATACAAAAAAACCTCCATAAGATTATTATTTAATTGACTTTAAATAAAAGGCAGGTACATAATATTAAGTATAATCATATCTTTGTGAAGGAATTTTGATGGAAAGAACTTTCAAACCAAAAGAAAGATTTAATTACAGCATTATGTGAATCTTACACTCCACCCCTCCCTTTTTCTATTTCTTTGCTTTCAGATTTTCCAGCCCCTCACCTCCTGCTCTCCCATGAAGCTGTAAAATAACGTTGTAAAACAAACAAACAAACAAAATATAAAGCTTTATACTGTAGTTTCCTCCTGTGCTCACAATTTTTCAAAGGGGGACTGACAAGGTTAGAGTTTCTGCATTGTTAATCCAGATTGGAATGGAAACAAAGTCTTTGAGCATTAAAAAGTTATATTCACCCAAAAGGTAAGAGATGTTTAATTACAAAGCAAGATTTAGATTACACCTTCACTAAGTCTGTTCCTAAAAAGAAATTAAATGACACACACACATTGTACCACCATCTCTTCTGTCATGGAAGAAATGAAACATCTTCTGTTATACATAGCATGATTTTGTACATAGAAAATTCTAAGGAATCCACAAAAACTGTTAGAACTAATAAACAAGTTCAGCAAGTTTGCAGGATTAAAGATAAATACTCAAAAATCAAGTGTATTTCTATACACTAGCAATAAATCCAAAATGAAATAATTCTATTTACAATAGAATCAAAAAGAATTAAAATTCTTAAGAATACATTTTTTAAGCATAAGTCTTAAAAATTAAAAAATATCGTTAAAGGAAATTAAAGACATCTAAATGGGAAGACATCCCATATTCATGGTTTAGATAACTTACTTTTGAAAAAATGGCAATCCTCAAATTGATCTATAGATTCAGTGCAATCTCCGTCAAAATCGCAGTTGGCTTTTTGTAGAAATTAACAAATTGATCCTAGTATTAATATGGAAATTCAAGGGACTCGGAATATCTTAAATAATCTTTTAAAAGATGAACCAAGTTCAAGGCCTCATACTTCCTGGTTTCAAAAGTACTACAAAGCTACAGTAATCAGGACTGTCATACAGTAATCAGTAATACTGTCATAGGATAGCTACTATGAACTGGATCGTGTCTCAAAATTCATGTGTTGAAGCTCTGTCCTCCAATGTGACTATATTTGGAGACGGGGCCTTTAAGGAGAAATGGAGGTAAGTAAAGTTAAATTAGGCCATGAGAGTGGGGCCCTAATCCTTTAGGACTGGTATCCTTAGAAAAAGGAAAAGAAACCAAGAAAGTTCATGCACAGCACTTATGCACAGAGAAAAGGCCATGTGAGGACAAAGCAAGGACTCCATCTGCAAACCAGGAAGAGAGGTCTCATCAAAAACCAACCCTGCTGGCACATGTATCTTGGACTTCCAGCTCCAGACTGAAAGAAAATAAATTTCTGTTGTTTAAGCTACCTAATCTATGGCATTTTGTTATGGAAGCTCTCTTTCTCAACACACAATAATTATTTTACTTACTTCTTTTAAAAAACCACCTCATATTTTTAAAAGTTACCTTTTACAAATTACATTATGGTTATTTATATATGTCTTCTCTAGTATAATATTAGCTCCTCAAGAACAGGAATTGTATTTTATATATTTTATCTTCCCCCCATAGCACCTAAAACTGTGCTTATATCCTTTGCTATATAATACATTTTAAAAATCGGTATTCAGAAGTTAAAGCTGCAAAAATGAATTAGTTATTAATGTTAGGCAGAAGTACCACTTTGTTATTTACTTGGAGATTAAATACAATTTAAGGAAATGTATATAGGTGCCAAATTGACAAGGGGTGGACTGTGATGGTTAATTTTATATGTCATCTTGTCTGAGCTATAGTATCCAGTTATTCAATCAAATGCTAAGCTAGGTGTTGCTGTGAAAGTGTTTTGTAGATGCAGTTAACATTTACAATCAGTTGACTTTTAAATAAAGGAGATTATCCTTGATGTTTTTGGTAAAGGCTTCATCCCATCAGTTGAAGTCCTTAAAAGCAAAACAGGTTTCCTTGAGGAAGAAGAAATAACACATCAATAATGCAATGACAAATTCTGCCCAAGAGTTAGCAACCTGCCAGCCTGCCCTACAACTGTGGACTAGCCAACCCCCACAACTGCATGTGCCACTTCCTTGAAATAAATCTCTTAATATGTATAATCTACTCGTTCTGTATTTTTGAAGAACCCTGACTGATATAAACCCCTTTTAGTTATTGTATTTTTCAATGCCAGAATTTCCATTTGATTCTTTTTTGAAATGTCTGCCTATTGAGATTCTGTATTCATTGAATCATTGTCATCATAATTTTGTTTAATTCTTTGTACATGGCTTTCTTTAGTTCTTCGAATTTATTATAATAGCTTCTTTGAAGTCTTTGCTAAATCCAACATATGGGAACACTTAGTTTCATTTGATGAGTGTCAGTCACACTTTTTGTTTCTCTGCATTTCTCATAATTTTTTGTGAAAACTGGACATTTTAGATAATATAAGAAGTCTGGATTCTGATTTTTCCTCAAAATGTTTTTAGTATATTGTTTGTATTTAGTCACTTGTGTAGACTACTTCTGTAAATTCTGTCTCCTGTGCAATGTGTGGACACTGAAATCTGTATTCAGTTTTTTTTTCTTTTTATTTTTAAGGTTGGCTTCCTACATGTCTTCTCGGTGCTATATAGCTTAGTGTTCAACTAAAGATTAATCAAAGGTTGTGTTCACATACCTCAACCCAGTAAGATTTTCACTCTCTACTGATGGATCAGTGTGGACTGGGGATTGCATTCATTTTTCAGGCTGTTTTCATGTCTTCCCTGGCTTCCTCTTGAGCCTTCTCATTTCTCCACTTTGCATGCTCTAGGCGCCACTGGCCCAGAATGTTTTCATGACTTGGGCCCACTCCTATCTTTGATGCATATGGTTATAGCTTTTGGTCCACTCTGGACATATGGAGAGCTTATCAAACCCATTATGGCTGTGTCACCTCTGGGAAATTTCTGTTAAATCTCTGCCTACTCTGCCAATCCATTGCTTGCCTCAAATAAGCTCACAGTATCAAGGAAGCTGAGTGGTAGCTTCCTTGCCATATTCACTTACCACTAAGATCACAGTTTATACCATAATGCTCCAAATCAAGTGAGCCTCTTCTCGCCATGCAGCAAGACTGTTGGTTTTCACGCCCTGTTCCAACCAAGTTGAACCTCTGTGCCAACAGAACCCATGTGGGGGCATGAGAGTAGTCCCAGGCCAGAACAACAAAATACTTCACTGTCCTTATCTGAAGTTCAGTTCATCAACAAACACTTTCAGTTTATACTATGCCTTTCCTATTATTTCTAGAGTGCCAAGTGGTTATTTTTGAAAGTTTTATCCAGTTTTATAGTCATTTTTTGGGGAAAGGATATGTCAACCTCCTCATTCCATCATGCTGAAGTCAATAACCACCTTTTAATATTATCTCCAAAAAAATATCCTGAGAATTCCCTCCAGATTCTGAGAAGTAATTGTAGAATAGTTTTTTGGTTGGATGATTCAGGATCCCAAGAATAACATTTTACTTTTTAGACCTCCAAAGAAGAAGTGATGACTACATAAATGAGAAAGATGCTCCATAACTCACAGAGGACCAGGGGTTACTATTTTGTATATAATATTTAAAAATATATTTTATATATAGTATAGCTCTTGTATTTTGGAACTGTTCAAACCTTACTTTATAACTGATTTAGTATATTTTTCTTTTAATTTCAGATTTCAGCTAAGTTCCTTATGTCTTCCCCTGAAATTGCTTCCCTTTCATGGGGGCAAATGAAAGTACAAGGCTCTACTAAAACCTACAAGGATTGCAAAGTGTGGCCAGGGGGAAGTCGCGCTTGGGATTGGAGAGAAACAGGAACTGAGGTAAGCTATTAGTGTTTGGTTGACTAAGGCTAACCAAGTGATTTCCAAACTCCTAAGCTATAATGGACCAAGTGAAAAGTAACTCTCTGTCTCTCTCTTTTGAGATATAATTCACATACCACTAAAGTCGCCAATTTTTTTTATTAGCATTTATTTGATGCTAAATTTACTCCTGAGCCATAAGTTTTTGTTTCTTCAGTTTCTTCTGGGATATCTTTTTCTTCTGTGCAAACTCCTCTTCTGGTTTAGGAACAATATGCTCTTTTTCAGTAAGGGTCATCTCAGTGTGGCAGAGAGAACTTATGTAGGCATTTATCCGCCCATGAGCTCTGTAAATTCTGTGCTGCATCTTGGGAGCTTTGTTCACCTGGATGTGCTCAATGACCAGAGACTCTAAATCTAAACCCTTAAGTTCATGTTACTCTATGCACTTTTAAGCAAATGTAGCAAAAATTCAGCACTCTTTTTTGGCTACCAACCCCCTTGTTCAGCTGCAATGTTTGGCCTGGGCACATCTACCGACACCACCATTGTAATGACGGAATGGCACACATTGCTTCTGTAAAGCGACATCCTTCAGATACTTGGTGGCTTTTCAGATATGCATACAGTTGATGGCCTGGATAGTTTCATGAATGCTTTTAAAGTGAATACCAAGATTTGAACCTCTTGATTTGCATGATTTTGTGGGGTTTTCTGGGTCAAGTGAATAGTGAACCATTTTTAGAAGTCACCTCAGGCTGCTTATGGGAAAAGCTAAAGTTGCCTTTTTAAAATATGCAATTCAAGAGACTTTTTATTGTCATAAACTTCTGCAATAGATACCACTAACACCAGAACACACTATCACTCTAAAAGGAAACTCTATAACTATTAGCAGTAGCTGCCCATTCTCCCCACCGCACCCCACCCCCAGCTCCTGGCAACTCCTAATCTACTTTCTGTTGCTATTAGTTGTTCCTATTCTAGACATTTCATATAAATAGAATTATTTAATTCTCTTAGGTATGTACTTAGGATTGGAAATGCTGGGTTATATGGTAACTCTATGTTTAACCAGACTGTTTTCCAAAGTAGCTTCACCATTTTACATTTTAGATTTTAGGAATGTGTGACGTTTCCAGTTTTTCTAAATCTCTCCTCACCAACACTTACTATTGTTTTGTTTTTATTATACCTCTCTAGTGGATGTGAAATATTATCTCATTGTGGTTTGAATTTGCATTTCTCTTACAATGCACTTCCTCCAGTATTCTCAGTGTGCCATTCCCAAGGTAGTCTCCCTTCCATGAGTGGAAGTTAGGTAAAAGAAGGGAACCCTTACCTCTCAACCACACTCACTGAGACTTGGCCTCAGCAACAGAAAGCGTGGGGGCAGGACATGGAACACTGAAGTCCTGTCTCTCCCAGGAAGAAGTCCTTCCAGCAGGGAGCTGAAAGGAGATATAGCCCTATGTTCTTCGCTTCAGCACTCTGAAGTGGAGTCTCCACCTCAAAGAACTGGGATCTTTCTTTAAATACCGCAGAATCTCACCTTTCCTACCAAATTTTTATAGATTTTCTTGAATAGATGTTTCCTCATTTGCTGTTTGCTCATAGGACCATTTCCAAAGGCTTGGAATAGTTTTATCTTCTAGGTTTGTTTGTTTTTCTTTTGTTATTTAATAATTTTCACTTAAGAGCAGGTTGTGGAGCTCTTCACGCTGTAGTGGTGGTAGTTGATCCTTCAGTTTTGAAGGATAGTTTTACTGGATAGAGAATTCTTGATTGACAGTTTTTTTTTTCTTTCTGCACTTTGAATATGTCATCTCACTGTTTTTTGGCTTCATTGGTTAATAATTAGAAATCAACTGTTTTATTAAAGGTGTCTTGGACTTGGCAAGTTGCTTCTCACAGCTTTCAAAGTTCTTTGTCTTTAGCTTTGGGCAGTTTGACGATGATATGTCTAAGTGTTAATCTCTTTGAGTTTATTCTACTTGGAATATTTTGAGCTTTATGGACATATAGATTGTTGTTTTTCCTCAGATTTGGGGAGTTTTCAACCATTACTCCTTCAAACATTTTTCCTGCCCCTTCTATCTCTCCTCTCCCGTGACCCCAATTATGAGTATAATGGTATATTTTATGGTGTCCCACAGGTCTCTGAAGCTCTGTTTGTCTTTTTTCTTTCCTTTTTCTTAGATTGGATCATCTCAATTGACTGATTTTTCAGTTTTGCTGATTCTTACTTGCTGTTGAGACCATTCAGTGAAATTTTCGTTTTAAAGCTAAGCAGGGTCAGGCCTGGTTAGTACTTGGATGGGAGACCACCTGGGAAGACCAGGTGCTGTAGGCATAAAAAATAAAAAAAATTAAAAAATAAGGGATCATAAGCTGACAAGGTCCTTGCAATCTGTGAGGTCAACCAAGGGTTGCCTCACTTAAAAAAATTGTTTTTTCGTTTTAGTTATTGTACTTTTCAACTCCAGCATTTCTATTTGGCTTTTTAAATTTTTTCTCTTTATTGTTTATCTATTTGGTAAGATACAGTTCTCATACTTTCCTTTAGTTCTTTCAGTATGGTTTCTGAAACAATGATTGGAGAGAGGTTTCTTTACATTCCTAGAAAATAGGTGTTCTTTTTTTTTTTTTTTTTTTTTTTTTGCAATTTGGGGTATGCAGTCAACACTCAGCTAGACAGTTTAACCCATTTCCTATTTAGAAAAAAAATGCAGCTCACTGCCAGCATTAACTTAATTTTACATAAACATGCTCTTTGAACCAAATCTGACTGGTTTTCAGAGTGAAAATAAAATATAAAGACTGTTCTTGGAGTTATTTCTAAACAGAACTTGTCTCTAATCCTAATGTAACAGAAATGTATACATAAATTGGATTCATCAAATGACTCTAACAACTGTTCAAGAACAATGTTAACATCACTTGTAGGAATGCTACATTTTATAGGATTTGACATTTTCAGCAATCAAGAATTATTATATTTTGTAAATGGAAATACTACTAGTAAAAACAGAATGCTATACATAGAATGATGTCATTTGTTTCTAAAAGCTATCGATATACTAGAGTGATTCAAAAATAATAATAAAAGCAAGATATTTTGTGGCAAACTTTGGGGGTAAGGTTAGGACTGTAATCCATGAGTTATCTCAGGGTAAACCCTGCAGCTGCAAGTACCAGCGAGTTTTCTCAGGGCAAATGGGAAATGGGTTAAAACTGCTGCTTTCTTGCTTATGCAGAGTCTCAGGTTTAGCCAGAGTCCTGACCTTATGGCTCTCATATATTATTCCTGAGCATGTACACAACCTTATATATTTGATTGGCCTTTTCAATACCAAGGTTCATATCAGATCTGTTCAAAACCCCCTGTGGACATTTCATTTCTCAGTTTTCCTTTTTGCGTTTTTTGGTTAACCTCTTATTTGTCCTGTTATCTACTGCTTTAGGCAGCTGTGTCGTTAAACTGTCTCCAACTGTTTTTGACAAACTTCTCTGGAGGAAAAGGTGGTTTGTGCTGGCAAACTCCAAGTCATATCAGATAAGGACAGCCTATGAGTGCGGTCTTTCAGAAAACCAGCAGATAGGTCAAATAATGACAGTTCTCTGGGATTGGGAATTTGAAAGAACTTTAATCCATTATTCCACCTTATGTGACCACCAGGCTGGTCCTTTTCACTGTGATTGTATGTTGTTGCTTTTCAAGGCTACCACAGACTGGGGATGGGATAGATTGGAATAAGGCAAGCTAAAACTGCACAAAGCTCATTTTCAGCCAATTTTCTTTAACAAACACACCCCGAATTGCTGGAAAACTTTATTAATTTGCAATGTACAGAAAAAGTTAATTCTATTTTTGCCAGTGTTCTCATTGCTTTTATGGAGGAGACAATTTTTAAAGGTTTTTAATAAACATTTTTACTGATGTCACTCAGAAGTAACTATTTCAGATTCATATTCATGCAGCGGTGTGCTAGATGTGGCTTTCACTGGCTCATGAGAACTGATTCTTAAATTTTCAGGAATTTTGTAAGGCAGTTTTTAGACACAGCTGTTATTAAATCTACTTAAATAAATCATTTAAAACATTGGTAATACTGGATGTGAGGGTGATCTGGCTGCGACATCTTTCACCCCATTGATCGCCAGGGTTGATTCGGCTGATCTGGCTGGTTAGGCAGGGGTCCCCTTCCTCCCTCACCGCTCCTTGTGCGTCCCTCCCAAAGCTGCGCGCTCTGTCGAAGAGGACAACCTTCCCGGATAGACGAGAGGACCGTTCTTTCGTCAAGGGTATACGAGTAGCTGCGCTCCCCTGCTAGAGCCTTCAGACAAGCTCTCAAAACATAGGCAATACATACTTAAAATTCATGACTTCCTAATTATTTTACTACATTCTGTGCTCTTGAAGTTATTTACATCTGTTGTTATTTGTGAAGTGAAAATACTATGTGCTACTACTCTACTGTACATCTCTTACTAACTGCATTCAGTGATGTCACATTGGTATATTAAAAACATGTATTTTGAAATCAGCATGGTGGGAGTATTTATATCACAGAAACTGTAAAACACTACCTCTTAAGGTTATTTTGGTCATTGCAGTTTTATGGCTTTAATTTTTTTTATGGCTTTAAAAATTATTATATGTAAGTTTATTTTATTACAAATTATAAAGAATAATAGACCTATATACTTTTTCAATTTTAAAAATAAAATCTTAGAAATACAGTTGGATCTCTTTCCCTACTTCCTTATCAATATCCTGAATTTCCTTTATACTTTTCAAATATTCATATGTATCCAAACAGTATTTTGTATTGTTCTTCATATTCAAAATTTTATATTAATGGTATCATCTATTGCCCACTACGTTGCTGTTATTTTTGTATTTAGGTCTTATTATACTTTTGTTTCTCCTTTTTAGAAGGTATACATTGTACAGTAAGTCCTCACTTAATGTTGTCAATAAGTTCTGTGACTTAAAGTCAAACGACATATAGCAAACCAGTTTTATCATAGGCTAATTGCTATAAACAAGAGTTAAGTTCCTACAGTATCTCATCAACCTAACAAAATGACATTGAATGAAATGTTATTTGAGGACCTGCTGTATTTCTATTTGTTTAGTGGTTATCTTTAGAATTGTAATATATTATGTTTAACCATATGAAACTGACATTTTTGTTGGTTAATATTGTGTAGGTAAGAGCTGAATATCAACAATTTTGTGTAGTTCATCCTACTATCTTAACAAAGTCTAAAATTAATTTTTATCTTTACCTCAAAATACTTCCCTTTCATCACTTCCCTTCTATCTTACATGTTGTTATCCAAAAATTTACTTTCTTCAAAAGTAGATTATTTTCTTATACTATTTATTTTTTTACAACATTTTATTTTTTAATTATTACAATCAATGTTACATGTATACCAGTCTCCTTGTTTATCATTCCTTCTCTCAATGTAGATCTTTTGGGAACTTGTAAATTAATCTTTTACAAGTTCCTTTAGTGAGGATCTTTTGGTGAACTCTCTCAGTTTTCATTTGTATGTAAAGGTCTTAATTTTTCTCATTTTTCTTGGTATTTTATGTTGACAATAATGTTTCCAGCACTGTATCAGTGGGAATCCTGAATGGTCTAGTTATATCCTTGACATTTATCCTGACAAAGATTTACATTTGCTTCTTCTTAGCATCCTATATTACTCTCAATCTGGGATTACTAGTTAATTTCTTGTCTGAGAACTTCCCAGATCAACCTGATAGTGTACATTTGAACCCCAAACTGATGTGCAAGCAGGTTTGTGATTATAAATTCTCAGGGGAGATTTTTTTATCCTCACAACCAGCACAGCCTAGGCTGAGGCAGACAGATTTCCTTATCTTTTCCCTTTTCCAGTGGTTGGATTTTTTTTGTCAACCCTTTTACTGAATATGGGTTTAAAAAGGATACTTTGCACAATTTGGAGGGTTGTAAACTATTCCAGTGTTCTACATTGCTCTTATCTCCTAGTCTCAGAGTGTCTCATAAAATACTATGAGAATGGCAAATGCCCCAGAGTTATTGTAGTATCAGTTCACCATTCTGATTTTCAACTCTCTCTTCACTTTTGGCCTCTGAGAATGTCTCTCTTCTTTCTGCAAGTTCAGCTTTGCATTTCAAGGGACATTTATTTTTTATTCAGCATTCGTAAGCATTTTATTAAAGGAAATTTTTCAGGTTTAATAATCTACCACATTGTTCTGCATAGAAAGGAGTCATACCCACATAATCAGGCCCCACATAGAAAGAGAGCCCCAAAACACACTCTCTGTTCATGCTTTGATGTTTAACCACATGTACTCATTGTTTTGATCCAGACACCTAGTTGCTTATTGGCTACCAACCTGGATCTAAAAGGAAGGAATATATCTAGATTGGTAAAAGAAATTAGGAGGGCATTGAGATGCAGAAGGAACATAATGAGAAGGCTGAGGAATAAGTACCCAAATGCTTGTGAACCAAATGACCTCATTGGATTGTTTCGTAGAGCAAAGCTAGAGAGGTACAAGAATATGGTTGACAGTATCTGCAGAGCTTAGTTTATATTTTATGCAGTGGACAAGGTATAGCCACCTTAGGTACTTATGTAGGAGACTGATGTGTCTGACAAAGATTATCCAGTACTATGGGTTTAAGATAAATTAGAGTACTAATTTATAATTTATGAGTATGCCATGCTGAAGAAATTTTTCTCCGCAAAAATTGATATCAGTGTATATTATATTTTCCCATAAAAGACTATGATTGATATTACCATTAACCTCATTATTTAAGGAAATTTAACCACAAAGAAGTATTAACTTAGGCACAGAGCTAGAAAAATGTGAAATCAAAATGTGAAATCAAGTAGTGCACCCAGGTCACATTCCCATTTTCTTTCCCATTCCTTTCTACTACATCATGATTCCTCTTACAAATTTTAAGATTAAAACTTACAAAACTGTTAAGTGTCATTGATGATTATAGGAAAAATCAGAAAGGTTTACTATAAATTTAGTTTTTATCTTATTAAGTTTCATTTGTCAGCAAGATATGTAAGAGGAAGTATTCTAGAACTAGTTGGAGAGATTAGAACTGGGAAAGCTAAGAGGAAAAGCTGAGGTGTTGATCTATATAGCTCATCTGTGTGGAGGCAGAAGGGCATAGGATCAAAGCTATTAAGCCTCAGAGTCCTCATCTACAAAATGGAGATAATTTATCTGCCTCATAAGAGTTGTCCTAAAGATTAATGCACTGTGCTGGATATGGTGCAGGCACTCAGTAAATGGAGCTGTTATTGTTAAGTTAGTATTAACGTGGATGAAAATGAGACAACAAATTTATAAACTATTAAGGAGGTGAAATTGAAGGGTAAGGCCATTTGTTAGATTTAGCAGGTGAGAGAATTCTAGCATGGATAAATGGATACATGTGGTACCATTCATTGAGATGGGGTAGAGGAAAAACAGATGTGTTTGTGTGTAGGGCAGAGGTTAGTTGAGACAATGATTCACCCTTTTGGAATATGTTGAACTTATATTAAGGCATCTAGAGAGAAATGGTTAGTAGACTTTTAGATCCATAGGTCTGGGCACTATCACATTTTAGCTGGGTAACCTTAAACAAGTTATTTAGCCTCTCTGTGCCTCAGTTTAATAAAAGGAGAATAATAATATCTGTTTATCATGAGCTGATGTAAAAGTAATACATGGGTTGGGAAGAATCAATTTTTAAAATGTATGCAACTTGCCTTGCTTATGCAAATTTATTCTTTCCTTTCTCTCAATCAGTATTTCTGTGTGTGATTCATGGATCTGTTACATCAGAATCACCTAGAGACCTTGTTTAAAATGCATGTTTTCTTTCTCTATCTCGCTTCCCCCACCTATTGAATCAGAATCTCTAGGGGTTGAGATCTGGAAAATAATGTACTTCAAGGAGTTGCTTTAAATACTAAATGTGTTCATCTTTGTAAAGCATCTATCACAGTGCCTATCACATAGTAGATACTTGATTAATTTTCTTCTCTTCCTTAGTTACCTAGCACAATACCTAGCACATAACAATGCTCAAGACTTAGTTTCTCCCCTTGTTACTGTAGAAGTAACCAAATTGCTCCTCTGGTTAATATAAAAATGATCAAATTGCTTCTTTAAAAAGAGTCTTAGACATGAAACACTGATTTTTAGATCAAATGCTGCTTGATAGTCAATCTTTGAGGGAAATAAGTGTCTGACAGTGTTTAGGGGAGTTCTTATTACTTGGGACCACTACATTTGTTTATGCCATCAACTGATGGAGATATTATCTCTAGTTATTTTTTATGCTCCAAATATATAGTAGTATTGTTCAGCTATTCTTTTTAGGAAACCACCTCAAAACTTAGTAATGAACACTAATAAGCATTTATTATCATGCTTTGTAGATCCATCTGGAGCAGCTCTACTTCAAGCTGCAGTTGGCAAGTTGGCTAGGTGGGCTCTACTCTGTATGTCTCTAATCCTCCTTGGACCACCGAGCTAGCCATTACCTGTTCTTCTCATGGTGATATCATTGTGAGCTCATGAAGCTCACAAGCATAAGCCTCACTGAGAAAGTACATTTCAAGGCTTTGCTCACCCCAGGCTTACCAACATCAGTGAGGCATGGAAATATATTCCGTCCACAGTAAGAGGGCAAAAGGAGTGAATATTTGCTGAACAACCATCCAAACTATCGAAATGGTCAGTTGCATGTTGGACATCTACATATGAATTATTCCTTGGGCAGCTTAAACTTAACATATCCAAAGCTGATTTCATTGCCTTTTTCCTACCTCCCCACCCCCTGCACATCCAGGTACTTTCTTATGTTCCCTACCTCCATTAATAGTATCACTATCCATATAGTCACAGCCACTTAAAAGAGAAACAGCAACAATTTTTATTTCTCCATTTGTGTGCATCTGATTTGGCCTCAGCAAGTTCTTTCAAATTTACTCCATCCTCCTGCCTCAGTTTCCTCACCCGGACTATGGCATCAGTCTCCTACCTGGTCTTCTACCTTTTCAGGTCTATCTTCTGTTATAATTTCTAAAAAATAAAGTTGGTCATGTCTCTGTTCTGCTTAGAAAACCTCGATGGCTTTTTAAACACCTCAAAATTAAACAGGATAGTGTTCAAGGCCTGTTTTTTATGATACAGTTCTAAATTCTTCTTTCAATCTTTCCTCCCATAGTTCATAACACACATCTGAGGACCTAGGTATCCCATACCAAATACTTATTGCCTTCCAAAACTACCATGATCTTTCATTCTGTACCTTTTGTGTCTTTGCTAAAACAATTTCCCTTACTTGGAATGATCTGCTACCCTTTGTACATGTCGAAATACTATATATCCTTCAATTCCTAGCTTTTGCATTATCTCCTTTATGAAGCACTTCCTCAGAATCCTTGTGTGACTGAGCTGCTTACTCCCTTCTCAGTATTTCTGTAATACTTCCTGCCTCTATTTTAGCACTTAGTGTGTACCTATTATACAGAGTGTGTATCTATTTCCCTCACTAAGTGGTGAACTCCCTAAGGGCAAGAACTGTACATTTAGCACAGAGCCCAAAGTAGTTCAATAAATTTTTGCCACATTGGATTTTTCATTATAAGGGTCATTAAACAAATTTTAAAAAATATTTTGTGACATTCTCTCTGAGGTAGGTTAACATGATTCTTTTTTTTTGTTGTTAGTTTAAGAGGGGAGAGGGGCAGATTTTATAGTGATTATAAAATAGAAATATGAAGCAAATTTATTGTCTTCAACAAGTGTCCTTGGAAATAATAATTACTATCACTTCCCAAATCTCTACCCATCATTTAAACTACTGCGTAACTGCTCAAATATAGCTTTTCCAGGGTCACACAAATATTTTTTGGAACCAAGTTTGAACTTGAGTCTTACTATGAAGCCCATAGTTTTCTAATGCTAAACTTACAAAATAGCTGTATGAATAGTACAATACACACCCTCTATCTAAATTCCCAAGTTGTTAACATTTTACCATATTTTTCTCTTTAAACGTATATGCACACATGTGCCCACACACACACACACACACACACACACTCCCCCCAATCATTTGAGAGTAAATGGTAGATATATTTCAGGACTTCTCTCCTAAGAACATTAACACTCTCCTACATAGCTATAATACCATTATCACAAGCAAGAATGTTATCGATACAGTATTATCTAATATGCGGTCTACAAATTTTCTCATAGTCCCTATAATATCCCCCATAACTCTTGTTGGTATTGTGGTTTTATTTTTATATATAATACAGGCAGTAAGTATAAAGTGGAACATAATTCTCAGAGAGTTGTACAGTCAACCAGACTAGAGGTTCTAGTGCTCGGGACAATGTTGTTTTAGTCTCTTCATCTAAAACCTCCTCATTTTTTTCTCTTTTATGACGTAGATAGTTTTGAAGTGTCTGGGCCAGTTGTTTTATAGAATAGTCCATGATTTAGATTTATCTGATTTTTAAATCATGATCGATCATTTTTTTGGTAAGAATTCTTCACAGGGACAGATTACAGAGATCCTTTAACCTTCATTCACAGAATATGCTTTTATGAGCAACAACCAGATAACAGCATTGCTACTAACCACTTATCCTCACTTCATTTTGGCAGAAGGAAATGCTTCCTTGAAAGTGTAATTTAGGAATGTTTTCTTTTCAAATTTGACATAAAAAAGGGGGAAATGTCCAAGCCATATAGGATGCCACTCTGTTATTTAACCAGCATCGTGGGGATTAGCTGGACATTTTCCCACAATAGCTTTCCCCCAAGAAAAAACAATAAGCTTTTACAAAATCATGTGATGTAAAGCCTCTTAAAGAAGAGAAACAGAATTGGACAGTAGGGAAGAGAGCCTTACTGGTGTGCTTCCAGGGACTGGAAGAAGCAGAGGAGGAGCTGTGGCAGGTTGAGGATGCCTCAATAACAGGCCTCTGCACAAAGCTGTGAATAATCACTCACCAAATGCCTGCATCCACAGGCTATTGCAGTTATCTTTCATTGCTCTGTATTGTGACACCCTGGGCCTGCAGTATGGCATGCAGCAGCCAGATTCGTCACTTGAGTTCTGTTGATTGGCAACCCTGATGGGCTGCTGCTGTGTCCAATCTCTGAATCTCCAGGTGATTATGATTTTGCACTCTCTTAGGACCTTTCACTTGTTTTCGAGCTCTGGTCTTATTTCCTTATACTAGAATGTGAGCTCTTAAGAGTCTAGAGATCCTCACAATAGTTGCCATTCTTTGTTAAATTAAGGAATCATTCAGCAATTCAGGTAAATGCATTTAATTAGGAAGGTGAAGCTCTCTATCCCTGATTTGTAACTCTTAAATATTTACCTTGGTCATAGCCCCAGAAAAAAATTTTAGGTTCTTCATATCAGCACTGTTCAGCTCAGAGTGGATCTAGGATTGATCACAGAGCTGTGGAACTAAAAATGGAGCCTAATCCAATCATCTTACATTCTTTAAGAACCAATTATTGTAATCAAGTGAAAAAATATCCCTTTTGTTTTGCTTTGAAAAAATTTTTGAACCTAAATAACTTTATAGAAAAAGAATCTAATCTCTCCCAATTTCTTCTGATCTTTGTGGAGAATGGGCAAAGGTGAGGGCAGAGATACTGTTTAGAAACTTCTGGGCACTAGCTCTGCATCTTCTCCCAAGATGAGGGTGTACCCTTGCTGCTGATCACTTTGGTTCATTCTTTGACATGAATATTAGAACACTCTGATATTCTCTAAAACATAAGCTCCTACATTCTTAGTGTAAGTTCCTTAGGAAGGTGCTAATGAGATAAGTCTGAATATAAGAGTACTAGTGAGAGAGACTGGCTTTGTTGGCTCTAGAGCACTCACTAAGTGAAGAATGTCAGCAGCAGTGGCACACCCCACAGGGAATCAAGAGACATAGAGAAAGCCAGCAAAGATATACTGCATCTGTTCCTGCTTTGTGTAGCCACCTAGCTTCTGTTAAGTTTTGTTTACTTGGCTAAATCAATCAGGAAGTGTGTGACTGTATTTGATCTCTTCCTGCTTTTTTATTTTTTATTTTATTTACTTTTAAATTTCCTGTTTATTTTGTAATAATTTCAGACTTACAGAAAATTACAAGAATAGTACAAAGAATTCTCATTTTTACCCAGGTCCAAATGTTAACACTTTATCATAGTTTCTTTATCCTCCTCTCCACTGATATTTTTTTCTGATCTATTGCAGATATTATACCCCTTTACTCCTAAATACCTGTATTTTCCCCCAAATAAGAGTATTCTCTTACATAATCACAATACAATGATCAGAATCAAGAAATTAACATTGATACAATTACCTAAAATACAGATCTTATTAATATTTTGCCAATTGACCTAATACAGGTGTCACATTTACTTGTCATATTAATGGATCATATAGTATGTAGTCTTTTGAAACTTGCTTTTTTCACTTAGCATTATACATAAGATTCATCCATGTCGTTGTATCAATAATTTGTTCTTTTTTATTGCTGAGTAGTATTCCGTTGTTTGGATTATAATACAGTCTGTTTATCTGTTCACCAGTTGAACATTTGGGTTATTTTCAGTTTGAGACTATGACAAATAAAGCTGCTGTGAACATTCATGTACAGGTCCTTGTACGAATATGAGTTTTCATTTCTCTAGGATACATACCCAAGAGTGTGATTGTTGAGTCGCATATGTTCAATGTTATGAGAAAATGCCAACTTTCCCGCTACATTTACATTTCTACTAGCCACCTAAAATGAGAGATCCAATTTGTCTGTATCCTCATCAGCATCTGGTATCTCATTGTAATTTTAATATACACGTGTGTCCATAGTTATGATATTGAGTGTCTTTTCATGTGTCTTTTCATAGCCATCCATATATCTTCTTTGGGAAAGTATTTAAATACTTAACACATTCTTAAAAATCATATTGTTTTCTTATTGTTGTATTTTGAGAGTTCTTTATATATTCTGGACACAAGTCCTTTGTCAGATGTGTGATGTGCAAATATTTTCTCACAATCTGTAGATTTTCTTTTCATCTTCTTCACAGTGGTGAGAGAGAACATGCTATGGTTGAAGAACTGATAGAAAGCCTATGTGACCAGAGTAAGGAACATGAAGAAAGTGATAGGCAATGAGATTGGAGAGGCAACGGGAATTTACAGATTATGTTAAAGAGTGTGGCATTTGTTCTAAGGCAATAAGAAGCCATTGAATGCTGTTAAGCAGAGGAGTGACATGACTGGATTTGTGTTTTTAAAAGATCCCTTTGGTTACAGTTGAAGAACGAATATTGGAAAAGGCTAAATTGGTTTTACGAGACCAGTTGGAAAGTTACTGCAATAGTCCAAAGAAGTGATAGCGGCTTAAACCAGGGTATTGTCAGTGGAGATAAGAGAGGAATGGACATGTCCAAGAGATAACTAAGAAGTAAATGTTTGGTTGGTACCATTATGTCCAGTCCTTGAGGGAAATGTTTAATGTTTCAACATTATATTTGATGTACAGCTATTGGTTTTTCTTAGATGTCCTTCATCTAAGGAAGTTTCCCTTCTAGTTTAGTTTGCTGAGAACTTTTTTAAAATCATAAATACATTTAGTTTGTTAAATGCTTTTTCTTTATCAGTTGAGATGATTACATGCTTTTTCATCTTTACTCTGTAGTGAACTACATTGAATTTTTAATGTTGAACCAACCTTGAATTTGCTGTTTTGTTGAGGATTTTCATTTAATGTTTAGAAGAGAATTTGCCAGTGAAGTCATCTGTGCTATTTTTCAGCAGCTCTTTCCCTATACCTTGTTTAAGTATGATTAGAAGGTACCCCTTCCACAACCACTGCATCAAGGCCTACTTATTCTAGTATTTCTAATATTTCAAGAGCCAGTTAGAAAAGCATGTTTTCCCTGACAACTTCCCATTCATATCACTTCTGAGATCCTCGACTCTTATTTTATCTCATCTTTTTGTGACTATTTCCATATATTTACTAAGCTTACCTGACTAAAACTTCTCCAAGGACTATTTGGTTGATCTCAGTATCTCCAGTGCTTAGCATAGGGTGCAGTGCAGAGTAAGTGCTCAGTAAATGCTTGTTGACTGAAGGAAGGAATAGAGATAGACAAATCAGGGAAGAAAAGCTTTGTCTCTCTGAGCTTCAGTGCTGACTGAGAGTGTCATCCTTGTGCACACACATAATAGGTAAAGCCTAGTAGCTGGGCTGGTATTCACAGACTCTAACTCCCATATCCCCTTTGCTGAAGTGGAAGCAGTTCGGAAGTCACCATCCTTTAATGCTGTATTAATGTTCATTAAATACTTTACCTTAAATATCCCTAGAAGAATCTGGGAAAACTTTGATAGGTAGGTTTTAAAGCATCAATAGAATTTTTCCTGGAGCGAGTGAGAAAGGGGCTCAGAAAAAGGAAATAGTGTGGGGGACTCTTATGAAATCTTTCCACAGTCTCACCCAATTTTGGCATGTGGTCCAAGTGCTTTATTCTCCTACCTCATCTCTTTCTACTCCCTCACCTGTCAATTTTACTCCAGTCATACTTAACTACCTGTAGTTCACTAGGTTTCTCTTTCCTCTGAGCCTCTGTACCTGCAATTCCCTGTACTTGGAATGCCTTTTTCCCTGATTTTCTTTAACTTGGCTAATTCCTGTTTGTCCTTTAGGTCTCAGCTTAAATGTCCCCTCCTGTGGGATGCCTTCCCTGACTGCCTACTCTGACCCTCCTTTTATACGTGCAGTCCTAGGGAAAAAGCCCTGAGATTGATAATCTACCTCCATAAGCATAAGGCAGAGAGAGACTTAAGAAAGAGGCTGGTCACTCCAGTCTGGTCATTAATAGAGTTTATAAAGGGAAACGTACGTACGAGGCATGTTGTGGGCAGCTGCAAGACAAAATGGATCACGTACCACTTGGCAGGCGTCAGAGAATTATATAGGATAAATGGGGGCGGGGAGGGGGGAGTAGTTATGCGGACTAGTAAGTGAATGCTACCAAATACAGGAAATTACTTTACATGCTTGACCAGGTCAGAACAACCACCTGTCCCAGGAACCAGCACATAGCAAGGGAGGGCTGCTGATTTATGTCATAATGAACATAATCAGACAATTTCTAAGGGGGCGCTGCAGAAAGCAACCTCCATTCTGGCCTGGATCCAGCTTATGGGACAGACAGTGGTCATGTCATGGAAGTCTCTCTTCCACATACTCCAGGTCTGAATTTGGTGCTCTTTCTCTATGTTCTAAAACACACTGAACTTGTTTCCTTGTCGTACTTGTAAAACTACTTAAATTTCATTTTAGTCTTCTTTCACTAGACTTAGAGCTCCTTAAGGGCAGCATTGTAACTTCTGTTATTCTCAGGGCCCAGAACAAAGCTTGGCACAGAGTAAACCTCAATAAACATTTCTTCAGTTGTATGAATGGGTGAATGAATGAATCCCACAAGAATGCCAACTGCAAAGAAAGATTAAAAGAGTAGGTGGCTGGTATACTTTTTCTTTCCACACCCAGCATTCTCCTGGTGTGCAGCCTGCAGATGTGGAGGAAGTTGTCAAGAAGGGTGTGCAGACCCTTGTGATTGGCCGAGGGATGAGTGAGGCCTTGAAGGTAGGTATGGGTGAGCATAGCATTCATGAGGATAGTTGCTGATCTTTTGGATCTTTACATTAGAGATAAGTCTTTCTTGAGAGTTCATCTCTATAGATCATGCACTCTCATTTTGTTGATGAGCTACTGGATGGCCCAGGATAAAATAATCACTTCATACTACTGTCCTCATCAGGGTTGGAGTCTCTAGTCTCTACCTAACCTTGGACTTGTATTGTTGCAACTATTTCTCAGAAATTCCTCAATCTTGGAATTTCTCAGGCTCTCCAACTATCAAGATACATTTGGTTCTTCACATTTTTATAGTACTTTTTATTTCCTTGGATGCATTCAAGTTATGTTTTTCCCTTTTCTGGAAAAAAAAAAATTTACTTACAGAAATAATACATGCTTACTGTAAAAGAATCAGTGCAGAAATGTAGAAGAAAATGGTGAAAGATTTCCCCTCCCCAGTCTCCACACTTAGGTGTACTGATCCAATTTTCTATGCATCTGCAAATATATACACATACAGATACACATGAAAACACTTATGACCATTTTTACATTAATAGGATTATACTATACATATCATATTTTGTAACTCTGTATTCACTTACATTATTACATTATGGGCAGGCAGCCTTTCATATAAGTATATAGAGATCTACCTCATTCTTTATATAGATGTCCTAAAATCCAGTTCCTTACTGATGAAGGTGCCCTTTATTTATATATTTTAGTTTAACTTAATTAATAATCCCTATCTGTAAAACTGCTATTATAAAATTTTTCAATTATGTTTGATATAGAAAAGTAATATAGGGCATTTAAAAAAATATTTCAGAAATTTTCTGAAAGTCTAAACAAAATGTCTTTAAAAAAAATATTCAGGACCAGCCAAAGTTGGGAATATCTAATAATAGCTGCCACTACTGAGAATCTTTCATATAAATTAATTTACAAATATTTATTCAACACTTTCTATGGGTTAGACACTATTCTAGGTATGGGGAACAGCAAGATAGAATAAACAATCTACCCTCTTGCATAATTAAAAAGTAGATAGTTTCAGATCATAATAAATGCCATGAAGAAAATAGTGACTCATAAGAGGCTTTTCTGAATGGGGTGGTCAGGAGAGGCCTTTCTGAGAAGACATCTGAGCTGCAGTATACACATACATTAGTTAATTTCATCCTCACACCAACCCTGTGATACAAATATTATTATCCCCATTTTACAGGAGAGGAAATTGGGGTTGAGACTTCAGATAGCAGGCCTGTCTCTTGGTTGGTACATAGCAAAGTTAAAATTTAGACTCAGGATGGGTAGACTGACTCAAACATTTAAAATTTACGTAGTTTGGGCTCTGCACCATAGTAGTCATTTTACATACCTTAGCTAAACTGGTTCTCATACCAACCCCGTGAGCTAGGTCTTATTATCCCCATTTCCAGACATGGAAACAAGGGCTCAGAGAATTTAATTCACCCAAGGTCATACCACTAGCAAGGACTAAAATCCAAAGCTGACTCCAAAATCCATGGTTTTTGCATTTCACCTGAATTATACACCAGCATATGATCATACTTCTGTCAACTTCTTAGAAGCCTTTTTGACTCCTTGGGGTTCACTGCTAAATTTTTGACCAGTGACACTCCGAGTGACTTATGAGTGAGTTGTCTCTATCTAGTTCTGTACAGTATACTTGCCTCAGGGCAGAAAAGAAGCCCTGGGGCGGGGGCCTTTCCTCCTGACTTACTCATCTTTTTCCTCCTTCCCAGGTGCCCCCATCAACTCTGGAATACCTTGAGAAACAAGGCATTGATGTGCGGGTCCTCCAGACAGAGCAAGCAGTGAAGGAGTATAATGCCCTGGTTGCTCAAGGTGTCAGGGTGGGAGGGGTCTTCCATTCCACCTGCTGATGGAACCTTAAGAGAATAAATCACTAAGCAACCAGTGCCTGCGACTATCACTCTTACACTCCCCACACCAGCCTCTCCAAGCATTTTTGAGCAGCTGCTCATGACAGGTCCTGTGCTAAGCTTTGGGATGCATGGATGACTAAGGGGGAGGGGACTGAAAAATGAGGAGAGGAGATGGATGTTTACCAAAGTTTTAAAATGTGGTAAACATTAGGTCAGAAGTATGAGAAAATAAAGGCAAAAATAAAGCCTTATGCTTTGAAGTACAAAGAACTTCAGTGCATTAAAAATCACATGCATTTGATGCTTTGGAATGTTTGGCCATCAATTCGGCCAGTATTTATCAAGTATCTTATATGTCAAGCACTGCTATGGGCTCCAGAGAAACATCATTAAAAATCTTGTCCTCATGAGGCTTATATTCTAGTGGGGAAAATAATCAAGTAAATGAATAAATACATAATGTGATTCCATTATGAAGAAAAATAAAGCAAGATAAGAAGACAAAGAATGATGGGCTAGTTCATATATATAGTTAGGAAAAGTCCTTGTGCAGATGACACAGAGCAGAACCTTCAACTAATTTAGGGAATATTTCATTAACAGTAAAGAGCTATGCCCTGATACTTAGGATCCAGGCAGACTGACTAAACCTGAGCCTCTCCAG
Organism: Pteropus medius; assembly: GCF_902729225.1. Classification (NCBI taxonomy): domain Eukaryota; kingdom Metazoa; phylum Chordata; class Mammalia; order Chiroptera; family Pteropodidae; genus Pteropus; species Pteropus medius. The sequence goes on from NW_024352784.1 coordinate 7,151,875, forward strand.
ACAATTCTTCCTGGGCCTGAGTCCCACTATAAAATTATGGGGCTGTACTTGATACCCTTTAATAGTCTCTACTGGCGTGGATAGTCTTTGTTCTGTTAAATGCCAAGTGGCTTTAGTGAAGCCTTAGAATGGTCTGACAGAAAAATAATAAATTATGAGTATCACTGTATTTTTCACTTGTCCCCTCTCTATAGTTAGGAGTACAGGCTTTGGTATCAAATAGCCTTGACTTTGAACTGGTTTTCTGCCACTCACTGGTTGGACACTTATTTAATCCTCAGAGTCTCACCGTTCTCATCTGTCAGACGGGGATAATATTAGTACCCTGAGTTATTTTAAGTATTAAATGGGGTAATTCATAGAAAGTCTTAGCACATTGCCTGGCATGTAGTAAGGACTCAATAAATTGAAGCCATTGTTGTCATTATCTTTCTATTAATAGAGCTGCTGTGTAAAGCCAGTTAGTTTCATTTTATGGTTCTTAATACAGCACCTTATTATTTCATAGACTTGTAGAATGTTGGAGCCCAAAGGAACCATCTACTCTTTCTCATTTATTCAGTAATTCTCATTCATGCCCATTTAGAGAGTCTTTTACTAATTTTCTTATGACCAGTTATTGTTAGGCCCGGGGTATAGGAATTAATGTTATAGTTCCTGCACTCAGGAGTTATATGGAAGAGACGGACAAATAAACAGACAACAATGATTCAATGTGTCAACATTTTAATAGTTATAAGGTCCAAAGGTTGCACAAAGGATGGACTAACATCCTACCAGGATGGAAAGAAAATTAGAGAAGACACCACTAAGGATGTAACACAAGCTGAATCTTAAAGAACGAGATGTTCATTTATTCAAACAAATATTTGGAAACTCTTTAACTAGACATTCACTAAATATGGTATTTATCACAGCCTTAAGAAAAAACAAAACTGCTCCACCCCAGCCCTTGTAGCAGCAGCCCCAGAAAGCTGATTTTCACTCCACATGATCCTATTACTTGATTGGCCCAGATGGCTATTGACCCAAGGGTAGCCAATCCATAGAGCATCAACTTAAGATGTGGCTTGGCAAGAAAAGATGAGCTAAGACCATCAAAATGAAAAGTACAGGGATTTTTCCAAGTTTACCCAGCAAGTAAATGACAGACCCAATGCTGTGTCTGGATCTTTTTCTACCACGCACCTCCTCAGGAGGCCCATAGGCATGAGATCCTCACTCACCCAACACCCAGCCTAGCGGTCTGGGAAAATCCTGCTCCGTGTCCTTTCTGCAACCAGTCATTTGTCAGATGACAAGATCTTTCTAGATCTCAGTTCCCTAGGCTCATAAAGCCAGGCACACATATAGCTAGGAGGGATGTTTAATAGAATTCAGATTGTTTTCTATTGACGGAATGAAATTTTTTAACCAAATGGGAGGTAAGACAGCGCCAGTGGGTGTAATCAGTGTTCCTATGTGAGTTGTCTCCACATTAAAGTGAACTTAGTACAAACTTCTTAGAGACAGAAGTTTCTGGAAGTGAGTTTATTAAACCTTGTATAGAACCTAATAAATAGCCCCTACTTTGAATCTGTTGTACATCATCATGCTGGAAATGTGCAAAACCCAGAGAAGCTATTTTTCTACGTGACACTATACTTATTATTAAGTATAATAATTATTAAACCCTTTGATTCAATTTGTAGGTTGCACGGCCCTCACTGCCCAGTTATTCTTGCTTGAGTGGTTCTGAAGACAAAAAGACACGAAGTCTGCTAAGTGCTAGGTGTGTATCTTTTTTCCCCATAATACTGTTTGCTGAAGTCAATCATGTCAAAGCCAAATATAAAATCCTTTAAGAAACTTGAATCTTAGGGCTGGCTTTTCCAGGCATCCATGGTACTAGGTTTACTCTGGATTCTTATACTCATTTATTCTTTCCTTGCCTGGTATGTGCCAGAAGCTGTGCTGGGGATATAACACAGATATTTTTACTGTCCATGTACTTACAGATTAGTGAGAAGAGACATGTAAACACACAGCAAATGATGCAGAAGTTGCAAACTGGCACAAATCTACCTGGAAACATATTTTTAAATTTTAACATTTGCTTTAGTAGCTAAGATTTTTTAATTGGGTGTTTTTTACATAAAAATGCAGATTTCTGGCTTTTCTGGAAGATCTGACACTTAAAAACAGCTGAGTGGCGCTGAATAGCAACTGCCTTCTGACAGAGAATGTGTGCTCTCGGATTCTTCAGTCTCTATTACCTTTCTCTAAGCCTCTTGATTCCTTTTCCCCCGCCTACCTTCTTGAGGGTTTTTTTGTGTGCACCTGCAATAATACTATGCTCGAAGAATGCATAGGTGGAGACAAAGAAGCAATGCACTAAGCCCACAGGAGACACAGATATGTTCTAGAATGAGGCTCAGTTCTGAAGAATGAGGAGAAAGGAACCACAGCAGACAAACTGAAGAGCACATTCCAGGGGTCAGCGGGTCCAAAGGTCTGAGGCAAGAGAGAGCATGGTGAGCACCGGAAACAACTGCAGGGAATTCTCCACAGCTGGAGAAGCACAGAGATTGTCTGGGACAGGTAGTATGAGATGAGATGACAGACAGCAGGAGCATAAACAGCCTTCAAGGATAGGAGCTTAGACTTTATCCTGGGACCAGAAGTGATCCACTTAAAGGAGTTTAAACAGAGGAGTTGGTGTGATCAGATCTGGGTTTTAGAAAGATTACTCTGACAGCAGTGTGAAGAATGGACCGAAGAGGGCAAGATTTGAGGCAAGGAAATCATTAGGACAGCAATGCCATATTTTAGGAGAGATGCTGGTGGCCTGCGTCAGGGTTTTAACAGTGAGTATAATGAGAAGAGGACTGAATCACAAAACATTTAAGGAAGCAGAATCTAAAGGACTTAATGGCTGTTTTTATATGAAGGATGAGGAAGGAGTCTAAAGTGACTCACAGGTTTCTGGCTTTGACTACTGGGTGGACTGCTGACAAAGGACAACTGACACCTGTTATGAAAACCATATTGGACTAAAAATCAGGAGACCTGGGCATCAGCCTTGGCTTCAGCACAAACTAAGTATCTCTGGGCTTGCGCCTTCACTTGTAAAATGAAGGTGCCACACCAGAGTGATCTTTATGTTCCCTTCCAGGTCTTTGTAACAGAAGGTCATTTTTTCACTTCAGTGAAAAAGTATGTAACCAGAATGCAAAAAAAAAAAAAAAAAAAAAAAAGATTTAGTATTTACAAACCTGAGGAATTAGGTGTGACTTAAAAAGTGAGTCAACTCATTATAATGACTTAATTTTTATAACAAATCAACACAAGAGTTTGTTCAATCCTCTGTTTGAGCATTGACCCAGGTAAGAAGCATGAGAATTAACCCAGGTGTAGGGAACGATATTCATTTATTATTTTATAGGTGTGCAAATATCCTTTCGAAAATTTGTTTAATCTTGCCTTAGTCTCCGACCTTTTGTTGAGGCAAGTAAGTGCTACGATATATTACATTTTAGATGAAGATCTAGTGCCAGTCAAATTTAAACTGCAGAAAGCCAACCTCCTTTAGGGAGAGGGCCATATTATTTCAGAGCTCTACGGGGTTTTCCGTTTTGTCCACCTGTAAAATGGAGGATAACCTGAAAAGGATTTTTATATAAGAAGTATTATCTGAAAAGGACCCAACATACTCTTTTCTTAGTAGGCTTTCTATAGCTACAGTCAGCAGCCATGAGTCTTAATGTTGTCTATGCTCCAACCCAGCAATCATCATTAGATACTTGTATGGTATTATTCAGACTGGTTTCAAGCTTTGTTTTATCTCCAAGGCAGGCACTTTTTCAGAGCATGTATTGTTGATACATGAGAACCTACTGTTAGTACATCCTTGAGATATACAAAATAGGCAAGCACACTAGAAAAGTAGGCTCTCTAGAGATGATCTTTCTTCCCTTATGACCTCCTGGACCCAGACTGCCTGGGTTCAAATCCCAGCTGTCATTTACTAGTTGTGTGACCTAGGTCAAGTTACTTCATTCTCTGAATGTCAACTGCCTTGTTTATCCAATGAAGGTAACAGTATATACTTCATAAGGTGATCGCGAGGGTTAAATGAGTTAACTCATGTAAAGGGCTTACAACACTGCCAGGCACACATTAAGTGCATTAAACCAAAAGTCAAACATGCTTGATTTCAAATTCTAGTTCCATCTCTGAGTAACTGTATGATCTTGCTATTGTTGTTATAAGATTTCCAAGTACTAAATATGATCAAGTAAATTCAGATTCTACCAAGCATTATTTAATTAAACCCATCAACAACCCTTAAGTTATAATTATCTCTATTTTACAGATGAAGAAACAGAGAGCTAAAGATTTGAAGGCTCTTTTCCATATACCTCCCCTGACCTTTGGAATCAACTTAAATTTGAAAGAATATAAGCTTTATTACTTGCTGTAGTTTTCCCACCCGTGACTTAAACTCTAAGTCTCACCTGGCTGTTGTGAGGATTATAAAACATGTAAAGAACTTAGCATGGGCCCTCATCACAGAGAGGTTAACATCTCTGGTGCATTTACTGTTCTTACACCCCAGCTACACCTTTAACTCACATGCAGCCTCAACTCTGAAGTCATCACAGATGTAGTGGAAAGTGGTTTTATTTCTTACACTGGATCCTTCTTTCCCATAATCCTAGTTCCTCTTCTAAAATGCAGCCTTTCTCTATTATTTTGGGTCTAACAATAATGGCAGGCAAGATCAAGAATTTCCCTCAGGGATGAAAATGATTCATTCTCCAGCTTTTCATTCGGTCCTTGGCCCAGCTATTGTCTGAGTTAGGGAAGGAGCTTCTCAACAAGATAATGGATGTGTGGTCATTCGGGAACTGTCTATGGTGAAAAAAGTACAGCTGTGAAAGTTGCTTTGGAGTTGGCCCTGACAAACAGACTACTGCTTTAAGAAACAAGATTATGACTCCAATAAGCAGCTCTTTGGAGGTGGTATGGAAAACTGGATCTCTGTTTCACACCCAAGGAATGTAAGCATATGGTGTAAATGTTGAACCTATAGCCACACAAATTTAAGGACCAGCTTGGTGTTTTTTCAACTTTATTACAGGGAAGGATAGGGGAGAGAGGACAGACTTGAAGGTTTTTGTTTTCTTAATGAAAAATAATTTATCCTGTGTTTGATACCAGATGAGACTATAAGGGTCACATGTTTCCCCTTATGCCTATACACCATTTCCAGGTGAAATCCTCCAGGCTTCTGGCTCAAGGGTCTTCTAGGCCATGACTATAAAGACCACTTGAGCCTCAGCGCCTTGCTGGTTTGGGCATTATGTAAACTTTTACAGACTTGCTGAACGGGATGGTGCCCTCGATGCTGGTTTCCACCTGGGGTAATACCTCGCCGCCCTCAATCCAGGGGTATTTTGGAATGCGTGAACTGGAGTTATAGGCCAGCAGCAGCCTTACTTCCACTTGGCATGGTTCTGGAAAAAAAAAAAGACAAAAGAAATCTTCTATGACTGGGCGTGGCTAGGAATGAAATGTAAAAGCAACATCAAAGATGAAATGTAAAAGCAACATCAAAGATGGAAGCGGTAGGGTTTCAAGAGCGTTTCTCCATCTGTCCACACTCTTCCCTCTCCACACCAAACAAAAACATTTTCCCAGCCAGAATCCTGTGAGGCAGATCCTAAGCCTGTAGATGCACTGATAGGCTGCCCAGCAGCTAACGGCCATGGCTGCTGAGGATCAGAGAGTAAGCTGAACCCCTCTTCCACAAAAGCCTTCCAGCCTCAAGACAGAGGGCTGCAAGGTACATGAATGTGGCCAGTTCTCATGACCAGACACTCCTCTTCCTGCACAGCTGATCTCAGGCCTCAGGGCTGTGTGCCCCGCAAACTCTGCTGTTTTAGTGAAGAAGCCTTTGGTTAGGAAATAGTTCTGACAAAAAATTCTCCCCAGTGAACAGGAACATGTTTCAGGGACCTAAAATCATGTCTTTAAACCTTTCGTTCTTTTATGACGTGACATCTCGATACCGATCTGGTGTCTGCAGGTAGCAGGCCTCAGTAAGGTAAACAATCCTCCCTCATATTGCTGACCATTTGGATGAAGAGACAGAGACAGCTGCCCAAAGCACAGTATACTCTCTGAGTCTATAAGAAGTACTGAGGAGGGAGCCCAGGAAAGCTTTATGCCAAGCATATAACCTTAAGAATTCTTATCCTGCTACACCATGAAAGAAAGACAGTCACAATCCCAAAAAAGTTCCAAGGCCCTGAGAGGTTCTAAATGACTGCTCAAATCCACACCAGTGACAGAATTTGAGCCAAGTTCATGAACTGAAACAATTAATCTCTCTATTAAAAACGTGGCTTCGATAAAGGAAGAGGAGTGGGGGATTTCAGAAAAATCTAAGGGCAAGTGCAAAGGCCTTCTTAGTTTCATGCCTGGAGCAAAAGGTACAAGTTTTAAAGGTGAGCCCAAAGCTAAGAAGTTCAGCTGGCAGGAATGAGGGCTGAATAGATCTAAATGAACAAGGGCAGAGGTCCCGAGACTTCTCAATGCCTCTCCAGAATTCCTTCTGACTTCTCCCTAGAGATCAGAGCAGAGACTGAACTGCTTTGCTCCAGGAAGAGAAAGGCTTGCAGGCAGCCTGAGCAACTTCGCCTACCCCAAAGAACAGCCATCACCATTTACCAGGGTTCATGTGGTGTACATGCCGTCATAATATGGGGCCTAATATCAGTCTTGAATGTATCTGTGATGAAACCAGCACTGCTCTCTGGTACCACACCCCAGTATCAGCTCTCCCACTATGTTCTCCTCTTTTGTCCCAGACAGCTGTTGCCAATCCCGGACCAGAACCCAGCCTCAGTTCACTGCATTTTCAAGAGCTAAACCCTGGTAAAGTCGGAGGACACGACTCCACCTGGTTGTTATGCCTTCCCTTATCAGCATATAAGAATGGCAATTCAAACAAGTGCCCTCAGAAGAAGGGAGAGAGGTAAGAAAACAAGAGGGATACTGGAAGTAAGAGACAAAAGATCATCTGGGACAAATCATGCAACCTACTCATATTCTGGAAGACTATTTCTCTTATGAGAAATATATTCTAACTCTCATCTTACAGAAAAGAAAATGAGACAAAGAAGTAAAATAACTTTTTCAGGATCACAAAGCAAGGGAGGCAGAATTTGGACCCCAGTCTATGTGACTCAAAGCTTCTGACCTATCAGCATCCTGCCTCCCAAAGAAGAGGCCACTGGTAGGGAGCTGGATTAGAAGAAAGAAGGCATAGGTGCATTCAGAATGCGGACATGTTTCCCAGGTCAGAAGAAGCATGGTATAGTGAACAAATAAAGGATTTGGGAATTAGGAAATCTGAGTGCCGGCCTCAGCATCACCGTGGACCAGCTAAGTGGGCCTCCATTTATGCATCGATAAAATGAAGAACAAAATCCTAATTCCCACCAGAAGGTTGGTCTAAGGATTAAATGAATTTTAATTGCACATTTAAAATCCTGTATTCAGTTTTCATTATTTACTGAGCACCCACTACATGTCTGGCACTTAGGGACTCAGATATAGAGGTATTGGGGATACAGAGGTAAAAATGAGCAAATTCTCTGCTCTAAAGGAGCCTGCATTTTAATTGGAGAGACAGTCAACAAATTAAAAAAAAAATCTGACATTAGTCACGTGCTATGCAGAGAATTCAAATATAGATTTATAATAGTGACTGGGTAGGAACCTCTCAGGGGAAATGATCCTGGATAAATTATAATTCTTCCGGCTCAGGATGGCCTGGATTGTAGCCCTTGTTCAGGCGATGACTTGCTGTGTGACCAAGGGCAAGTCAGTAGGCCCCTAGGGGCCTTTCAAGCTCCTTTGAGCTCAAGCATACTCTGATTTGCAAGCGCCCCCTCCCCGCCCTGCCCCCAGCCTTGCCTCTACACAACAATGCTGTCCCACAGCATTTTCCCCATATCTAGAATCCGTTCACCAGAAGAGATTAGAGTAAGGAATTCTACCTTCCTGTGGGACTAGAGGTTTGGCGAATAGTGCAGAAACATTGCAGGCAGCAAGAATATGAGATGAGGGATGCTAAGGGAGACAGATCCTGGGAAAAGCATTGCTGGATGCTCCCTCAATTCTGCCAGGCTCAGGGTCACTAGACACCCAAAGGGGCTGCCCTGACATTCAACAGTACCACCTTCTTCTTTGTGAAAACTTTATAAAGTCATCTATAACTAACACCTATAAGCTAACACCCCTGATAGAAGGAAACCATTAATAATGGCATTGAATAGTTATTAATGTATTTAAAAACACAGTGAAATAAAATTCCAGAAGGCAACCACCTATTTCTAAAATAAACCAAATCTGGTAGCATTAAACACCTTCTCTTCCAGTAACAACCATTCTTCTGAATCATCCTGAATGATTTAGGAAATACCAGCGAGGCCGATTCTCCCCCACATTTTAGCTTCTGCAGACTGAGTCTCTTTAAAGTTTCCAAAGCAACCTTACACGCTTGAAATGTAATGTCTTTGCCCTTGTGTTGTCTCATTTATTCTTAGGAATTAAAAAAAAAAACAAAAACTTAAGCAACCTCCCTGACCTTTCACAAATTATTGAGGCACTATGCAGTCACTGTATGGGAGAGTAAAGCATAAATAGATCATCTTACTTTGCGTTACCCCACAAACCAGCTCATGTGGGAAGGGAGGGCAGTAACCATTGTCATTTTACTTGTTTTGGGGAGAATAAACTGAATTGTTCATATACAAAAAGAATGATTTTAAATTTTTGGTAAGAAGTACAAAACTGATTCATTTCCAGACACAGCTCTTCTCAGAAATGACTAGTAGATTGAGAATTATCTTCATTTAAAAGGCGAGTAAACAGATTTAATAAGGGAGAGAGGGTTGTCCAAGGTTACTCAGCAAGTCAGTGGCAGAATCAGGACAGGAAAATAGTCTCCCGGCATCTAGCCTCAGGGGTCTTTCCATGAGACTCCATTCTATTGTAATCTACATATCTTCTGACAAAATCTTATGTCTCATGCAATCAAAGCAATGTAGCAAATTAGTCTAAATGTACCCAGTTTGAGATTTTAACCTCCTTAAGAAATCATGTACAATCTTTAGCAGGCCTGATTCATCCATGCAAAAAACCAAATGCCTTAGGGTGAGTGTGATCCCCAGGAGCATACTTTCCTGCCCACCCTGGCTCACTGACCCCTTACCTGTCCAGGCAGTGTGGGAGAGATACACCTGAGTGATGAGCCGGTGCCGCCCTGGGCCAGGATTCCTGAAGTCCGCAGGCTTGGGGTGAATCATCTGAGCCTGGCCATCTGGATATAAGACCCAAGAGATACAGATAGGAAAAAAAAGAGGCAGAAGAGCCATAGCCATGAGCTTTTAACGGAATTGCTGGTGACAGCTCTTGTGAACACCAAAACAAAAGGAAAAGATGACACTAGCCTTAACAAAAGACTGCTCCTTGAAGGGAGGGCAACACTGCTGACATCTCTATACCCTCTGCCCCAGCACGAAGCAGTGTTTGGTAAATGTTTCCTGAATTCATGATGAGAGGAATAAAGTGTCTCTCTTTATTAAGGACAAAGATAAGGTAAAAATATTAATCCTGACATGAAAAGTCTTCCAGGAACCCCCATCAGGATGATTCTCTCTCTTCCTGGCTCTGAATCATATCATGGCCCAGCATCCATCACCATCCACCAACTATTAAGAATAATTTTGTAACTATATTCTGTCTGCTAGATTAAAAGCAGCTAAGAAGCTGTTTATCAGTCTCTTTCTACAGAGGCAGTGTTCAATGAAGGGTCTGCTCAAATCACAGGCCAGTTCCACAAATCTCACAAACTGCCACAGAGTTCCTTCCTCGGCATCCCGGGGGGGCTCACAGCTGTCTGTGGAAACAGCCTATTACACTGCACAGTGTACAAAGGAACAACGTGAACAAATGAAGCTTATCCTAGAATTACATAGGACAGGATCTGCACGATGTAAATATACAGATAAAGGCAAAGTAGGGAACCACATGGGTCTTTCAATTTGAAATTCGGAGACATGTCTCAATCCACCCGCCTCATAATCTCATTCATCTCTCCTCAGATCTTAGCTCCCACCCCCAATTCCACTCTTCTCTTTTAAAGCTGCTACTTGCCACTCTATCTCCAGGCCCCAAACTACAATCTACTACAACAGAAGGATGCTGGCATTCCAGCTTCCTGATCCTTGTTATCTTTAAAGACAAAACTTGGGCTTCAGTTTTTAAAAAAAAGAGGGGCAAAGGAGGGCTGAAATAGTAATGAGCATGGAAAAGAAAATGATAAAGGTAACAGAATCTCCCAGAGTTCTCAGCAAAACTTTTCGTGGTGAAAGGCCTTGACCTCCCTGTGCAATGGTCGCTGGAAGCCTGCCTTTATTCCTCTACTGCTCCCAAGTGCAGCTCAGAAGTCTGTCAGGTAGGTCAGGGGAAGAAAACAGCCATATGAATTACATTCTGAATTTCAGAAAAACTAAAAAACCACACCTCCTCTATCATCAGGTATAATATAGTAGGCCTGAATTAGGCTAACTGAAGTGTTATTGGATGAAGTTCCTATAGGGCATGCTTTAAAGAACTGATATACATCAGTTTAACAGAGAATGTAATCTCAACGTAATCTCAGTCATGTTCACAGCTACATCCCTAGCACCTAAAGCACTGTCCAGAACAGGAATTCAGGTATGGTGACTGGACTGACTTTTACAGTCAGTAGAGCTGCCCCATGACCAGAGAGTGAGTTTCTCATCTCCCTGACTGTAGAGGCATCCAAACAGTTTGGCCATGAGTGTAGTGGAGCTGCTTTGGAGATTTTTCAGTAGAGTTCAGCAGATAACCTTAAACAATCTGCCTACAATCTCATTTATGCCTAGTAAACTTTTTTTTCAGGGACAACGTGAAGCAGTGGTTCTCGACCACAGCTGTACAGAAGAATCACGTATGAGCTCAAAAAGAAAAAAACACAAAACAACAAAAAACTAACCCATGAGCCTTACTCTTAGAATTCTGATTTAACTGGTATAGATTGAGGCCTGTGCAGTACTTTTTAGTGCTTTCTTAGTAATTCTGAAGTGCAGTTAGGTGGAAAACCACTAATGTGGGCAGGCGATGCGGCGGGGGCACCAAAACAAAAAACCACTGAGTACAGCCAGCGCAGAATTATTTCTCTGTAGGTCTCATGATTTATAATAATTCCTGCTGGTAAGCTATACAGTTTCTTTCTCTACTGTCACCACAGGCAAATATTACCATCTTCAGGGCCTGATTCATCTTTATCTCTTCCAGGAAGCCTTCCCTGTCTGCACCAGGCTATTTTTCTGTCCTCTGATTGCCAATGCTTGCATTCACATCTCTTCTGCCCAGAACACCTCCTTTTCCCCTTATTCTTTGCTCGTATTCATTCTTTCAGATCTCACCATGCACCAGCATCTCCACAAAGCCTTTTTCCCTCAGCCTCCACCAGTCTCCAAATAAGTGCCTCTCCAGAGTATTTTTTAAAATATTTTTTAAAGTATATTTCAAATTTTTGATACTAGTCAAAATTTGGAATAACCCTGTACGTGAGGTAATTCTCCCTCTACCCTTCTAAGATCTTGACTAGAACCATGTATATGTATCTCACTGAAACTGAGCATCCTAAGGACAGGAATTCTGACATATTTACCTTTGAAACACTAGCACATAGCATATGCAATAAGTAAACATTACTGCATGAATGGAAGAATGGACAGATAGATGGATAAATGGATAGTACTCTTTGTGGGGCTTAATAACAGAATGTCTAAACTGATTAGTGTCTCTACTTCATCTCTCATGTCTCGAATAGATGTCTCTAACTTGGAAAAAAATACTTAGTGACTGATTTTTCCTACCTATAAATTTTCACCAAGCTGACCTGCTCACAGCTTAAAAATGACTTGTTACAGTATGCTTATAGGCACAAAAAGACCAAGTCTTACCCTCACATTATAAGAATAGAAAGGGCCCTGTCATTTAGTGAATCCTTACTGGGTACCAGTTTCTGTCCCTCAGGTAGGGACTAAAGGGGTGCTAAAGTTATATGCTTCGACACAAAGTCAGTACGTAAGTTCCGTGGGGACCAAACATTGACAAACCTGGACCTTCACGGTGCTCTGAGGATCCTGCACATGTTCCAGGGTTGCATCGACATCCAGGGCCACCACCAATCCAGATGTAAACCGCAAAGGGTTGTCTGACTCGCCTGCCGGCTCAATAATGGTGGCTGAGGCTTTGTGGATCTGCGAGCAAGAAGAAAATACAATGATTCCAAAGGCAGGTCATCCCTGGGCAACAAAAAGGGATCCTTGCCTTTTTGTCTCCTTATCTAATGGGTGGGCATGTGAGAGTCACTCACAGGACAGGCTCTAGCCCAGCTGCCCAAATAGCAAATGAAGATTACCAAGGTGAGCAGTTTTCGCTCTCTGGACAGACTTGCCCTAAAGGGATATGACACAGACCCTGACCTGCTCTGGAAGGGGGAGATGCAGGAAAGTACTCTGCCGCAGCATGGTCTGTAAAATTTTGACTACTTCTGCAGGTTTGGAAGTCATGAGTCGGGGCATAAGGTCAAGAAGTTTGTCCACAAAGCTGTCCTGCAGGTGGGGCAAATCAGCGATGAAACACCTGGAGAAGCAAACAGAAGCAAATGACTATGCATTCATTCACCACAGGCTAAGCCCCAAACATCTGCCAAGCCCCAAGACAGAAAAAGTGACTGAGATGCCAGGTACCTAGCTAATTATACCTTAAGGACATGATCATCATAATAGCCTTGTTTACTGAAAACCTATTATGTACCAGATATACTCTTAAATGTTTTACATCATCTTATTTAATCCTCCCAGAAATCCTATGTACTGTTAGAATTATTTTTCCCAAATTGTAGACTCGTTAATTTAACTTAACAGATATGTCTTTAGGACTTACCAAGTGACAAGTACTATTCTAGGAACTGGGGACATAACAGTGAGCAAAAGAAATGGAAATGCCTATCTTAACAGAATTTATATTCAAGTGATAGGAACACTGAGACTTAAAATGATGTTGCATTGAGACTTTAAAAGTTAAGTAACTTATTCCCAGCTCTGACTGATTCCACAGTACTTCTACCTTGTGGAAGGGGCTCGTCAAAAAATATTTCACTGAGGAGGTGACCTAAGTGTATAGGGACTCAGAGACTGAACTAAGAAAGAATGAGCAGCTCTAAACAGAAGAGGAACTTTGGTAATTCAGAGCTGTGACCTTTCCAAAAATCTCTTTAATGTAACTGTGCAAAAACAGACAACTTTAAAGAATTTAAAACCAAAAGTAAGGCATAAACTTAGTTCAGATTCGAAGCCAAGATCTTAAAGAGCCAAGGTAGACTATATCATTTGCTAGAGAGGAGCACCTATTGGTGAAGGGTGGTACTGCAACCCAGCCTTATAAAAGCTATCTATTCATTACCCAAATGGAATGAGAATAAGTATAGAGTCACATAAATCTCAGGTTTGGTAAAGTTCATGCGGGTTGGGAGAAGAGGTGGCGAAATGAAATTAATCGAGTGCTTTAAAATCCTATAAATGCCTTCTTCATGGTATTCTATTGATGGCATGCCACAGGTCTGGTCACTACCTGGACTCTCACTACTTCACCAAGCCTTCTGCTCATCTACTGCATCTGTTTCAACTCATTTGCTTCCTACATAACTCTGAGAAAGCAAATCATTTCCATAAAATAAAAGTTATGGAACAATCTTTTGTACATTAAGATCAGTGGTTTAAGAACAGACAAGTTGTGACTTTTCGACAAAAGAGTTCATGAGTTTTCCCATATAATACTTGTCTTTTTATGGCCCAGCTGAGTGCTGAATCCAAATGACTCTTGATGTTTTTAGTAGTCTGTTGCTGAATGTTTAGGTCTGAAGCTAAGGTTAAAGAAGGTTATACACCGCTAAAGAAAATACACAAATTAGGGTTCACTGTCAAAGATAATAGCGTGGATTCTTGGGTTAAATCAAGAATTCTTGCTTGTGATCACTCTTGTCATTCTAGAGTGCTACTCTCGGCATAACCAAAACTGAATAAGCTAGAAGAGTGATGAAATACTTACCTCTGAAAAAAGTCCACTTCCTGTAAAAATTTTTCACACATCCCAAATAAGGGGTCAACTCTATAAAAAAGAAGAAAAAAAGGAGCTTCTTTGTGAAATCTGCCAACTGAGGAGTGAGAACCAAAGTCTGAGAAACCTGAGCCTACATGAAACACGAGCACATTACACTATTAAAATTAACTCTCAGAGAAACAGAAGACTGCTAATGGACTTAGGGGAAGTATTTTTCAGGAACCCAAGACCTGATTAAAACTGCAGTGCCCATGAGGCTCAACAAACATGCAAAATTAACGACTCATCACAGGCCACACTTGGCACCAAATTCATTCAGGATATAGAAAGGAACACGGCTTGCAGGCAGTGCAGTGTCACATTCCTCCTCTGAGAGAGTCCTTGCAGCAGTCCATTTAGCAGTCCACACAGCTGTCTGGGAGATCTGACTCTGTGGCTGACAGCTTGGATGTAAGGAGATGAGTGTGAAACGAGTGTGGAGACCATCCTCATGTTCCAAAGGTGCTAATATTTCTTGAAACAACCCCATAGGCATATATCCCAGCCTTCCTACAAGGGATATGCCCAGTTACAAGAACTGGTGCATTCAATAAAGTCCAAAGCTATGGTGCCTGCATCAGGTTGTTATAGTTCATTTATGGTTCCTTCTAGTCTACATGCAATTCTCGGAGATTTTTACCATAGCAGTGTTACCTAGTAATATAGTTGACACTATCAGGTTTCCAGGGAACAGACCTAGAAAGTTAACCAAAAGTCAAATTCTCATGCAGAAGGGCAATAGGTTTTGTTAGTACTTTGTCCACAGACACAGACTATATTCTTTGCTCTCTATCTTGACTTCTTCAGCGTCATAGTACTTAAGAGTACTTTATTTCAGTACAAACATACTGTATACGTAATCGAGGCAACATGTTGGGCTGATATAACTTATCACACAAGATATTTTTCCTTTTGATCTCTGTGCATTTTATTTCTTGTAATTTCTGCATAAAACTTCCAATTTATTTTCATTAATATATTACTCATTGGAGAAATAAAGTTCCAGTAAAGAAAAACAAATACTCTTTTCCTTACATAAAAGCATGTCAGAGAACGGTGTCAAGGTTTTTGATAACCTAGTTTAGTCTTTCTAATAAAATGAAAGCTCTGTGAGAGTAGACTCTGTATTGTTCATCGTATACTTCCTGACATAATCAACTATTCAATAAATATTTGCTGAATGAAAGAATAAATGAGAAATGGCAAATGGAAACTTACTCTACAAGCAATTCAGTTAAATTGTTTTCCTAAACTGGTAGCACTTGAAGCTTTCTTAACTCTGATAAACTACCAGAGTGGAACAGAAATTTGATAGTGAGGTTAACCAACCAACAACTGTCTGGGGTGAGAGGGCTGGATGGAAGAACTCCAGCTGAGTAGGGGCTGAAAGGAAAGCAATTTGTCTAAGCAGCTTAGAGAGCTTCCAAGCAGTAAAATACAAAGAGATTTGAGAACTTTCCCCAAACCCCAAAACAGAGCAGGCAGCCTCACCTACATGCTACGTGAAGTAGAAATCTACCACTAAGAACCCCTACTCTTTCCTTGGTGTGAGGAAGGAAAGCAGTGGAAGAGTGAGGCCCACTAGGGAAAATCAAGCATTGACCTACAGCTGTGGGGGAAGCTTACACTAATTACCAATTGAAACTAGTCTAGACTTTCATTTATAAGTATGAAAAGACAATGGCAAATTACTGGATGTTATAAGGATAATCACGAGGAGATTGTAAAGGCAAGAAAGCAAAGAAACCTTTTAAAAATTTTTGAATGAGTAACCACTGTGAGATTTAAGAGGAGATTTGAAAGGCTACTGCATTGATAGAGCAAGAGAAAATGCTACAAAAAAGGTACAGAGAAGAAAGCACACTTTGAAATAAACAGTAGTGTCCCCTTATCCACGGTTTCACTTTCTGTGGTTTCGGTTACCCGTCGTCAACCATAGTCTGAAAATATTAAATGGAAAATTCCAGAAGTAAACAATTTCTTAAGTTTCAAATTGTACACCATTCTCAGTAGCATGATGAAATCTCACACTGTTCCACCTGGGACATGAATCACCCCTTTGTCCACCCCTGTATCCACACTACATATACCAACCACCTGTTTTTCACCTAGTGATCATCCTGGTTATCAGATTGACTGCTGAAGTATCACAGTGCTTGTGTTCAAGTAATTCTTATTTTACTTAATAGTGGCCTCAAAGCACAAGAGTAGTGATGCTGGCAATTAGGATATGCCAAAGAGAAGCCGTTAAGTGCTTCTTTTAAGTTGAAAAAAGAATGTATGTGGAGGAGAACACATAGTATACATAGAGTTCAATACTATCTGCAGTTTCAGGCACCCACTGGAGGTCCTGTAAGATATCTCCTGTGGATAAGAGGAAACTACTATAATAATAAAATCAAACAATCAAATACTAGAATGAAAAATGATGAAAACTGAAATGGTAAATTAAGAAAGCATATTGAAGAATTTACTCAGAATATAGTCAAAGAAAAAAAACTCTGAAATTATGAGAGAAAAGATAAGAAAAAATAGATCCAGAAGATAACAATATCTAGTATGAGAGACTGGACTGGATGGAAAAAGTAGTAATTAAAGAAATAATAGAGGGGGAAAAAAAAAAAACTCATGTTCAAAACAGAGTTGAGACTTCAAAGTCCCAATGAAGGTCACTAAGACTATCAAAAGGAAACACATACCTAGACACATCCTGGTGAAATTTCTGAATTCTAAATAGAAAGAAAAGTTTACAGCTTTGAGCCAGTAAAAATAAGCTATTTATGAAAGAAAGAGAACCAGACTGACATCAAACATCCTAACTGCAACATTAAGTACTAAACAGCAACACAGTAATATTTACGGAGTTCTGAAAGAATTCCATTTATGTATGAGAGCAAAAGAAAGGCAGTTTCAGACATGTAAGGTCCCAAGGAGTATACTACTTATAAACTTATTCTGAAAAACAATTAGTAGAGAATGTGTTCCAGTCAAATAGTGAGTGAGAACAAGGAATTTTAAAAGGCAACTGTAGGATAAAAAGCACAGTAGTAAGCAAGTTGGAGCTAAATAATTTTTATAATATATGTATAAAGAGTAATGCATATTTTAAGAAAGAATTCTTAAAATAAGAGATATATTATAAAAACATAAGCTGAAACTAAATTCCAAATTAAACAGTATGAGGCAACCAAATAAAAGCACACTAAAACTTTCATTTTGATCTGAGGTGATCTTGGTAGAAGTTATCATAAATTCCATTTAATTCTTTTATGATGATATAGTTCAATATATTGACTAAAAATATAAGACTAAAAGTATTATTTAGACACAACTAATATGAGCTTTTATCATGTGTTTACTCTGAATATGTCAGGCAATATTTTAAAAAATTTACATATAAGTATTATTATCTCGGTTTAACTTAAAAGGAACAAACTGAGGCATAGAAGGTTTAAGTAACATGTCCAAGGTCACTAAGTTTGCAAATGGTGGAGTCAGTATCTGAATCTACGCAACAAGTCACCGCAGCCCTCTTAACTACTACATTCTGCCTCTCACTTGAATAGGTTAGAATTAGGGTACAGAACGTTTAAACCCCTGGAATAAGAAAGAAACAAAGAGAAAAACAGATCTAGCAAAAATCAAGAAAGAAAAAAAGCAGCAAGAATGCATACGAATGGAAAATATAAAATAATACAGCATGAAAAAAGACCAATGTATTAGAATCTTATTTAATGACATAAAAAATTAAATATTTTGTTGGATGAAATGAAAAAGAGACAGAACAGCAAAGTATATTATGATTTGATTTATGTTAATACACACACATTTATAATCTACCCCTATTTATCAGGCTTGGGAAAAATCTGTTGACCACTGTTCTAGAAAAGGTAGATTATCAGAGGACCTTCACTTAATCTGCAATATTTAAATTTTTACAGTAATAATATATAAACTGAAAAATACATCTACTTTCTTTAAATAAAAAAGTATAGATGCCAACACAAGCACCTATCTCTTCTCAGCAGTGACTGAGTAGTAGGGATGAAACATCTGTTAAATGAATGTATGGATATCACTAAGATAAAATTAATACCTGAGTTTATCAGGTCACTATCAAGATAAGTGAAAAAATAAATATTCAGAATGTCCTTTCTGATCTGTATTTTTCAGTGCTTAAACACCCACATTTATTTCTCTGTACCACTTTTAGGCTGACACAACTGCTGAATCAAGCATCAGATGTGTCTTTGATCTGGCAATGAGTTACATAAATACTGTACTATATCAAATCTATGATGCCATTATTCTTAAGATAATTTTTATTTTGTGAAACACCAAGAAACAGACCAAAAAACACTTTCAATCAAACTGTGGCACACCATCAAAATTCCTGATTTCAGAGAAGTTAAAATAAAAAAATGTGGATTTTTGAAGTGATGAAATATGGCAATTCTCCTTATTAGAAAGTCTAACAGCTACCATTATATTGAACTCTTACTATGTACCATGTACCATGCTGAGTGCTTTTACATGTTATTCAATTCATTCTTCATAGAAACCCCATGATTCAGATGCTGCTGTCATTCTTGTTTTATAGAGAAGGAAACAAAGCACAAGAGAAGTTTAAAAACCCATCCATAATCAAATAACTAGTAAGTGAAGAGGTCAGTATTTGAACAAGGTAGCCTCACTGTACAATACATTCTCTTAATTTGTCTTTACTGCCTGGGAGAGAGCTTACTAGTCCCTTCAAAAGAGAAAAAGTGGTTTCTGGTACTAAATTCTTAAATCTATCAAGGACCATACAAAATGTCCTTGTACCCAGATGAAGTCCTATGCTATGCTGTAGGCATAGCCACTGGAAGGTTTTTCCAGGGATCTAATCTAACCCAATATCTGAAAAAATTAATATTAATATCCCTTAGCCAATCTTTCCTAACTATCATTTTACTTATAATTAACCTTGGTGAGATCTCTGAATGTCTTTGAAAAGACCATGCCACCCCTTTGGACCAGCTGCACATCTTACCCTCGAGTAGTTCGTGCTGTTACTATAAGTTGCAAGGCTTTGGCCTGCAGCCTCATGTGATGTATAATCACCACCTGCTTATTCTCCACACCACTGTACATGAACTCCATTTTATAGGTCTCTTCCATGATCTATAAGGAAAAGGTAATTAACAATCAGTGAAAATATCAAGTCTTCCTTGAGAGCAGTACAGAATTGTAGATGAAACTCGGAAATGAGTTTTTTTAAATGCCTATGCTTTAATTCTGAACTGATATTTTTTTAAGTGCCTATGTTGAGAGAAATTAATTTGAAAGAAATTTATTTTTAAGTGTTGAGAGAAATGTATAGTATGTCTTACAAAAAGAGAATAAATTATTTTGTCAATCGAAAAACAAAGACTTTCTTCTTGTAATAAAATCATTTTAGTTGATGATGTGAAGATATGAAAGTTTAATCACTGACATAATTGTAAAGCACTGCTTGTTACCCTAAACCAAATTCACTGTGCTGTAGAAACAAATGAATATATGCTATGTATGGAAACTCAATCCCTGGGAAAAGTCTTCAAGAATATAACATCAAGAACTGTTAACCACCTGTTAGTCATCTAGACAGACTGTTCTACATGCCTCATCTGTAGAAGCGAGTTTGGGGAGGGAATAAGTGCAGAAAACAGAGTCTATGACCTCAGCTCAAGCCTAGTGCATCTTAAGCTCTTGCTCTATTCTATCCAAATCAGCTACTCCCAACTAAATGATGCTTCTCTTCCCTTTCCTTTTTTGTGCTTGTCTTCCTTTGAAGGCTTTGGGGTCAAAGAAATAACTCTAGGCTCTCCTACAACTGACAGTAAGACAAGTTACTTAATTACACAGTACTTCTGTTTCCCTATCTGTAAATAGGGAAGAAACAGTATCAACATTATAAAATCTAAAGGATTAAACGGGGCATGAAAAGAGCCTACCACAGTATCTGGCACAAAGCAATGGTAACTCTTTTCCTTTCTTTCTTCCAGACTATTGCTCCCTGATCCCCTCTCGTATAATATGGCCCACTTGGGGATTTGAGTCATGAAGTTCTACTGCCTAACAATAAGCCACATAGCAGGTCTGAGAGGGAGTTTAGATCAGATGAAAGATGAAGCAGAGCAGTGAAAAGAAAACAGACTCTGGGTATCAGAGGATCTGGGCTCAAATCCCTGACTCTACTACTTATAGCTCTATGAACTTAACTTTGCTGAACATTAATTGTTTCACCTGTAAAATGGGCTTAATACTTATTCCTACCTATGGGATTATTTATTGTGAAGGTTAATTAAAACAAACTTAAAATCATTTAGTGAGCTGTAATGTAGCAATCACAGTTACCATCATTAGCTTCCTACTGTGTCATAATCCCTCAGTCATATACAGACTCGCTATATGGAAGATTTGACTCAGAAGAGTTCACCAAATCCCAATCCCTAAGAATGAAGGAAAACTTGGGGTGGCTCCATAGTGTAGTGGTTAGCATGTCTGCTTTACACGCAGGAGGTCCTGGGTTCATGCCCCAGGTGGAGCCACGGACCATACCCCAGGTGCACCAGACCCCACAGGTACGCCAGAGCCCCAGAGTGCACGCTGTGAGCATGTGGGAGGAGATGCCCCGCCTTCAGAGATCCAGCTCTTAAGGAGAAACGGCAACATCCATAGATCAGGTAGGGGCGGAAGTGGCGAGGGCGGAGGAATTAAAGAGCGGGGAAAAAAAGAATGAAGGAAAACTGTTCAAAGCTAGAAAGAAATAAGCCCAAACAAAATAAAATGAAATGCTACTTAATGAACTGAGGAAAAACATAAGGACGTTTTAACATTCAAGAGATGGTACAGGCTAAAAATATAAACAACCTGAAAATGAGTTCAGCTACATTTTCGGATGAAAGATTCATGATAGTATTTACTGGATTTTAGCATGTCTGAAATACAAACTGATAATATTTTAGAACACAAAAGAATCTTGGAAATCATCTAATTGAACTGCCATATTTTACAGAGGAAAAAATCCAAAACGTTAAGTAATCTGCTCAATACCACCGAGCAAATTAGAAGCAGACCCTAAAGCCAGTGCTGCGACCTCTAATTATGCTACTTCTCATATCACTAACTTCTGTCATCATAGGCAGAAACTGGGGAGGCCACAGCAGATACGTGGAGCCATATGAAGGCCTCTGGCTCTGACTTAGTTGAGACAATCACTGGACAGAGATCTATTGAGGAGAAAGTCTCAATAAGCTTACCTGTTTTGCTGCAGCTGAGGCCAAATCACTCTGCTTCAAATACAAAGGGGCAGCCACATTCCACAGCTTTTCCTGTAAGGCCTACGAAGACAAATCAGGAAAGAACAGAACACAGAGGTCACGAAGACTGGCATATTATGAGACTTACATGTTTGTTTTGCTTTGAAAATCTACCATAATCAGGACTTCCTCTCAGTCTTATTCTTTTAAGCCAATAAGCCCTACTTAGTATGGAAAGCCAGGAGACCAGTGGTTTTAGCTAAATGAACTCCTCCCCATTCAATCCAATTCCTGGCCCAAAGGTCCTATGTTTCAGACTAGAGCTTGCAAGCAGAGTGCAGGAGCCATGAAGCCCTTACCAGAATGTCAAGGCAAGCCAGCCCAAGGCTCTGGGCCCTCCTTGTTCTAAGAGTCAATGGACTACCCTGTCTAGACTCTTCTTTCTTGACTGTGTTTTTCTTTTCTTTGCCCCACACTTACTATCCTTTGAACAGCCCTATCACCTTACTGGCATACCCAAACTAAAAGTCAAGAGCTTTCACAGATTCTACCCTCTCTCAATCTCTCTACATTCAAAAACTACTATTCAGAACCATAGGTTTCACCTTCTTTCTCTCTTCTCCAATCCAACTATATGGCCTCATCTCTCATCTCTTGTCTAAATCTCTGCTAAAGTCTCTAATTTTCACAGTCCTTCTTAATTATAGTCATAATCCAATGACATTACAGAAAACCTAGACTAACACTATCCAACAGAAATATAACAGAAGCCATGTATGTAATTTTACATTTTCTAGTAGCCATATTTTTAAAAGTAAAAAGAAATAGGTGAAATTAATTTTAACAACAGTTTATTTAACCCAGTATATCCAAGATACTACAATTTCATTATGCACTCAATATTTTAAAAATTACTAATGAGATAGTTTATAATCATTTTTTATACTAAGTCTAAACAATCCAGTGTGTATTTTGCACTTATAGCACATCTAAATTTAAATATTAATAGTCACATGTACCTGGTGACTTTATATCTAGACTATAGATATAAAAAATTATAAATCACCCAAATCATACTATCTTAACAGTTATTATTTTTGAAAATTTCCTTCTAATTATTTCTCAAATGCATGTTTTTTATATATTGAAGACAGAAAGCAGAAGTAATTTTATATACTTTTTGGGTACATAACCTTATACCGTATTTTGTGATGTTGTTTATATAGTTCTTCATAAAGATCATTACTGGCTACAGAATATACTGTGCAGTAGAGGTCTGCCACAATTGATTTAGCTCCTCCCTAATTATCAAACACCTGGCTGCCTCTGATTCTAAGCCTGGGTCCCTTGCCTACCCTGCCACTCCATGATACTTAGTAAACAACATAATTCTGTGTTTTTAGGAGTAATCTCTTCTCTTTTCCTACTACAGAAAAGTGGGTTCTTTTCAAAGGCCTTTTTGTATTCCCATAGAGGAGACAGAAAGCCAAGGAATAAAGAAAAAGACCAACAGCGGCATGGCACTCACTATGTATCAGACACCAGGCCAAGGGCTTTTACACACATTGCTTGTTACCGTCCTTATCTGGGTGATTATTAGCCCTGTTTCATAGAAGCTTGGAAAGCCAAACAATTTTGCAAAAGGGCACAAAGGAACTTTTGGGAGTAACGAAAATGTTCTATATCTTGACTATGGTAGTTACGTAGATATACATTTGAAAGAATCTATCTAGCAGAAGAAGAGCTCTTTAAATCCCAACCTGCTTCAGTGTACAAACCCACCTTCAGATGTATACACACACTTGCAAAACCATAAGCTCACACATCTTACAGAGAGAAATAATTTCTGACTCCTCCATTTATTCTGACTTTGAACAAATATGGTTAATCATTTTGAAGACTAATAACATTTGGAACTAAAACCAACATAAAGTCTTATCAAGAAGGGCTCTCCTAAATCCTAAGCCTACATTTATAGCAGAACTACACTCTGATGCAGAAGCTGAAAGCTAGTGAACTAGTTTAATTGGTTTTAACTCAGCAAACTGAAACACCTTCTTGTGTATCAATTTTGTGTGTGTATATATATCATCTGACTACCTAGTATAAAATGCCATCAGATTGGCCCCTTTAACAGCAATGAAATCAACCTTTGTCTAATGTGACTCTAACAAAGTAAAGTCAGCACTTTAAAAGAGAATAAAAGTTCATACAAGTTCTTTGCTAATCAAATAATAAAAAAAATCACAATCCTTGGGATTCTAAAGAAAATGATTACGTATCCAATTTGCTCTAATTATACAGTGATGAAAGAATTCTCCCAAATCAAAAGAAATTCAAATTCCTTTATGAGTTAATAATTCTTAATTAGAGAGAAATATAATTATACCACGGAGTACACAATTTCTCCATTGCTATGTGGCTACAGAAGACCATATATTTTTCTACTTACGGCTTCAAACACTGCTGGATACGTTAAAGTGCATTCTTAGCATCACAATTATGAACATAATGGATCCAAACCAACCTTAATGAGAAGAAGCTGACACCGAAGGTAGGTAGCAGAGAAGTCGGCTACCCCTGCCAATTCAGACTGAAGTTCTCCAAGTCTTTGCAGATCCCTGTAGTAAATAAAACCCCAAGCCAAAGAGAGGATAAAGATAACATCAGTAAAAAAAATCATATCAGAGCACCAATGCTGAAGTGGTTATAATGAAAGTAGTTCACTCACACTTTGAGAGCAGCTTAATTGATACAATTCTTTTGGAAAGTAAAACTGTACTATGTTATAAAAGTCATACATATGGTCAAATATTTTGATCAGTAGTTTTATGCTGAGAAGTCATTCTAAGGAAAATAGTCAACAAAAATGAAATGCTTGATGCCCCATAAATATTCACTGTATGGACTATGATAGTAAATCTTAAATATTCAAAGGTAGGAAAATTGTTAAAATTACTTTATATCTAGTCAATGGAATATTCTATAGCCATTAAAATATAAAATAATAATAAAGTGGATGATCTCAACCATGTAAAACTATATATAGGAGAAAAATATAGCAAAGTAGTTTTCTGGATAGTTATTAGGGTACTTTTTAGTGCCTTCTCCCAGTTATGCTTTATTTTTCAAATATTTTAAACAATGGACAACTATTTTTTGTACCATCAGAAAAAATTTTTTAAGATGTTGTGGTGAACTTTGTTGGCTGCCTACCCAGTTATCCACTCTCCACTCTTTCTTACTAATTGAATCTTGATTTTGTTCAAGGGAAAGTATCCCCACACCCAATTCCACACAGAGTTTAATTGGACTAAGCCAATTAGTACATGTTATTTCTCTGGTTATGTGACCTAAGTTGGCTTTATTAGTCCTAATGGAAGGACTCATATTCCATGCTTGAAGCAGGTCTGATGGTATCTCTTAATGTCTGCCTGTCTGTCTCTCCATATTTATGTCTTTATGTCTCTCTCTCTATGTCTCACTAGTCTGAATAAGATTGCTTTTAGCCCTGATTGCCTGGCAGCCACAATTAACTCTAAAAGAAAAAAGCCTTGGGATAAAGCAAATGCTGAGGACAAGAAAAATCTTTAGAGATTGAAACCTGGTCTTTAATTATATAAATGAATTACTTGAGCATATCATGTTTAGAACTGCCTCCAATTTCTATTCATGAGAAAATAAACAGCTATTGTAAGCTAGTTTGAGATAAGGTTTTCTGATATCTGCAATTAAAAGCATCCTAAATGGATAACAGGTATAGACAAAGTGATTACAACCAAATAAAACATATCTGCCTAAGGACAAGAAAATAGATAAATAGAAAATAGACACAGATAAAATAGTTGTGCCTGGGGGCTAGAATTACTAATTTAAAATTTTTAATTTTTTGAATAGATAATACAGAGCTATAGAATTATACTATTAAGGCATAGAATTTAAGATACTAAAGGATATATATATAATTAAATTAGTCTACTTTCCTATACCTGTGCACTGCTAACCAATACAGCCTTTCCAGAGGAACCACCATTACTAGTTTCTTTTGTATTCTTCTGGAGATATGCTATACATCTATAAAAAGTATTGTTTTTTTTTTTTTCTTTCTTCTTGTCTTTTGGGGAGGGAGGGTGTATGTGTGAGACCTAACAATCTCTCTCAGAAAAACTTCATAGAAAGTTGTCTTGTTTTTAATGGAAGCATCAGAATGTCATACAGAGGTGATAATTGTGGGAAACCTGAAGATTTGGGTCATGAGAGAAATTAACTGTTTCAGGGATGGCCTAATATATTAGGTTTCACAGTAGCTGTACAAAACTGTCCATTGGACTAAGCCCCTTCCCTATAATCTCTGGCAACTTTGATAGCTAATGCTGCCTAAGAACCTTATTATACCAGGAAGGAAGTGCCCTAGAAAGAGGTACAGAGTGAATTATTCCTAAAATGATTGAAGAAATTGGGGTCTGTAGCTTATATGTCATCTCTTATGAGTTTGGGTAGCTTGAGCTGGTCCTAGAGAGCCTGCATGTATGTGGGAATCCAGCACAATAAAAAGACCCTGTAACTAGCTAGTCACACCTGTGAAGTGCTATCTTGATGGCCAGCTGGTCTCTCCCTTTCACATCTCTGATGTCTCTTTTGAAAAAGCCCCAAATCATTCTACTCCTGAACCATTTCTTCTCCAGGAAGATTCTATCTCCTGTTACAATTACAGAGAACACTGACCAGCTGACTATACATTAGCTGACTGCTTGCAGCCTAGTGCTAAGTTACAGTACTCTGGCACTATAGCAATTGTTCTGAATTGCACAGAACAAGATGCAACACAGCCAGCCATGGGAAATCTGAACAACTGTACAAATAAAAATGGAAACTTGATAGACACAAAATGCTGTGTCCCAGTGTTTCCTGTCTGAACCTCTTTATTCCCAAAATCCTCAAGAAGCCAGTTTAGACATCCCTCAGGAGACTATGAACTCTTTAATGAAAAAGGTTACAAAGAGCACCTTCTATGTGCACTATTCTGGGGGTACTAGGTGTTTCCGTACTTGAGCTCATTTAATCCTTACAATGTGAACTACAATTAATCTCATTTTGCTTTGGACGAAACTAAAGATCAAAGTTTAGGTGGCTTGCCGAAGGTCACAGAATTTACTAAGTGGCAAAAATAAACCATGAACTCAGGTCTGTCTGACTCTGAAAGTCTTTTTTTTTATGTACCAGATCATACTGCATTTCATTTGTTTATTTGCTATGAAACTCTTTTCATATATTTATGAACTACATCACATATAGATGAGACCAAAACTGATTTAAAATCATATATATTAAGCCACATTTCTACAGATTTGATCTGGCAGGGCAAAAGAGCTCTCCCAGGAACATGCAGTTTAGCAATCCTTAGTTCACATGATGGCAACATGTATGTAGTATTTTAAAAATATTATAAGAATGCAAGTTTACATATATTGCAGTTTAAAAAAAAAGTTTACACAATAAGCTGTATTTGTTCATTTTAAAATCATTGTCTAAAGATAGTCAAAAAGACTCTGGGTGTGTACATCAAATGTTATTTATGACTAAACATTTCTTTCAATCTCTAAATATCATATTTACAATTAGTGTCTCTTAGTAGTTTAGGTAAAATAATGGGGAACGTTAGAAAATGCCAAATGAGTACAGAATCATGATGACTTTTCAAAAGCTATCTTCATTCTTGCACCCAGATGATTACAAATTACAAACATTTTATTTCCACCTCTTTAGTTACTAGACTAGTTCCCAGGCCACAAAACAGGCACTATTCCTTAGGGACATTAAATGATGCACAGCAAAAGAAGGATTCTAAAGAATTTAACCAAGAAATCTCACGTTCTTCAGGGTTGGTGTTTAAAAAAATTCCCATAAGAAAAGAAGTGCATTTCTTTTGATTCTAGATAAATGAAGTCCTATTTGTTTCAAAATAAGCTGTTTCATTACAAAAGAACAATTCTCTATTACAGAACACTTCTGAAGTGATGTGATTTCTAAAACAATAATGTGTATTACCAGGAACAGCATCTTAAGAATTACACGAAAAATACAAACTCTGAAAAATCAGTTCATTATTTGAAACAGTAGATAAGCAACTGCTGCGTTCTTTAAAAGAAGATCCCTTTCCACCACCAATGAATTTACACATAATTACATTCATAAAGTCTGGAATGGATTTACTTACAAACTATTAAGAGCATTTCTAGTGTGTCAAATGAGCCAAAATTAGATTTAATTTTTAAAGCAAAATTTCATAAAGGTCCAACTATTATCTATGTAACTGATATTCTTAAAATCTTTCCACATATTATGGTAACCTTTACGAAAGTGTTATGAGCTTCATAGTTCGATTTACAGATGAGGGATCATGATCATGAACCTAAGAAGTGATAAAACTAAAACTAAGACTTGAATCAAGTCTTTTGGATTTTAAATCTCCTTATAGTACCTGTTTCATGTCATACAAACTGTTAACCAGAAATAGGGCAGTGTGACCAGATGGAAAGGCTAGATGTTTTAATCCAGAATTTTACTGTTCCTGATCCTTGATACGCACTTCCTTCTGCACTTGAATTTCTATTCATTCTTCAGGTCATTGCTTAGTCATGATCCAAGAAGTGTTAGGTGTCCCCTTCTATTCTCCGACAAGTAAGTTCTCCTGTACTTATTGTACTGTAGCATGAAAAGCACAATACTTCATTTCTTGTTTACCTAGCTAATTCCCCAACCAGGCTGTAATATCCCTTGCAGCAGAGACTATGTATTGTTTACTATCATGTCGCTTTGACTAGCACGATGCCTGGCATATGATGGATACTCAAAAAACATAACGAATGAACCCCAGCTCCCTCACTCATTGTAAAAATGGGGTAATTCTCAAGTGATTCTTTTTAAATTAAATGAAATAATGTACATAAAGCACTTAGAAGAATGGGTACATTGTGGGCACTTGATAGAGAGCAGTTCTTGTTATGATCGAAGCAGCAGAGCCATACAAACATCAAATCTATACATTGGGAAGTGAGGTATGACCAGAAAAAAATGCCATGTACGAAAATCTTGAAAGTTCATTCCTGGTTAAGACATCATAACTAGGGTTTTCAACAAATATTTACTGAGTTCCTATAAAGCACCCAAGGTACAGTGGTAAAGACAAAGTAATTATGTCAAGTTCTAGAAACAAACAAGCAAACGAATCATCTCCCATGGCCTTCACTGAACTAAAGTAGACTTTCTATAGGTGAGATCTTGGTTGGGTAAAATGGTTGCTTGGATTAAAACAAAAGGCAATGTGTATAACAGTGAAGTTTGTTTTAAACTAGTACTAACAAGTAAATGACCAGAGTCCTAATCAAAGAAACTTCTGTATGAAACTCTAACATTTCACTTCTCAACAATGGAAAATTTAAGTTCTAAGAACCCCAGTGGTCATCTCATCTACACTTGACAAAGAATCTCCTTCACAATGGCATATCACAGGGCATCAATTTTAGAGTCAAACAAAGCTAGATTTAAATCTGGTTCTGCAACTTCCTAACAAACTATTTCACTTCCCAAAATTTTCATTTCTTCCCTGTGAAATGGTAACAATATCTATCTGCAATGTTTGTAAAACATAATAGGTCATCAATAACTACAGTAACATCTGCTCTCCTTTCCAGACCTTTCACCATCCTGGCCACTCTCTTCAGAATGCACACAGTTAGAAACATAGTGCCCAGGACTAACCACAGCACTACAACAGTGGTCTGACCAGCTTGAAACCCAGCAAGACTATCACCTCACAAAACTCAGATCATGAAGGTCACTCAAACCAAAGGCCACTTAGTGAGCACCTACTTAAAGCCTAGTCAGTACTGCAGCTGATGACCAAACTGGCTTTCTTCTGTGCATTTTGTATTAGCCTTAGTCCCAACAGGATTTTTAAAACAGACTGTTAAGGACAAAACCTAAATGTTTATTTAGGTGGGGCTGAGTCAGGAAGTGGAGCTTATTTTCCTGTGCTCAGGGCCAACAATTTCAGATTCTAAAATTAATCACTTTAATGAGGGACGAGAAAAAGATAAAAATGTGATTGAGGCATCACTTCAGGGTCAGCAAACTTTTTCTGTAAAAGGTCAGATAGTAAATATTTTAGGCTTTGCAGGCCATGTGGTCTCTTTGGCAACCACTGAACTCTGCCATTATAGCATGAAAGCAGCTATAGACAATACCTAAATAAATGAGTATAGTTGTGTTTTAATCAAACCTTATTTACAGACAGATACTGCCCTTGCTAAAGACAAATGGGTTTCAATTTTTTTCATATCACTCAAGATGATATGCCACATTCTAATAAGGTGTGGCAGAGTCTGCTGGTTGTTCCCCAACATCTTTTCCTTCCTTCTGAGCAACAGTCACCAAATGTTAACTAAGCACTGGTCATCCAGCATAAAGACTACCTTTCCTTGCTCCTTGTATCATATGGCCATGTGACTTAAGTTCTAGTCAATGGGATGCAAGTAAAATTAAAAATACAACTTTAGGGAAGTGTCTTTAAAAGGGAGGGAGGGGAGTGGTGGAAATGATGCCCTTCTCCTGCTCTTCCCATTTTCCTGTAGGAATACAGAAAGGATTGGTAGGTTTGGATCTTTAGGCCAAGGCCGCCTGATGCAGAAGATGGAGAAACAAGAGAGAAATAGCCTAGGCCCCTGATGACCATCTCAGCTCTGTCCTGCCTATGAGAAAGAATTAACCTTTCCTCCTGTCTAAACCACTGTTACTTTGCCTTTTCTGTCACTCATCCTAAGTGATGTATGAGGAAAGAAAAATTAAAAACAGCTTCCTTGTAGCTCTTTCTAGTTTTGTACTAACCATTAATCTGGCCATGAACCCAAATAGTTTTTCTTTGTAATATCCTCAAACCACAATCTAATTCAAATATAAACAGATCATAAAACCATGTGTGAGCACAGGCCTACAAAGTCAGAAAAAGTAGCCTATGACCAACACTGGAAATCAAAATAGTCAAGTTGAGCATACCAACAATATTAATTATTAAAGGACAGGGTTAATCATCTCACCTGATGGTAAACTCTAGCAGCTCCTGGGTTCCCTGAGGGTCTAGGTGCTGAAGACTGTACACCCTTTCAAGGCTCTGCTGCAGGAATTGATGAGAAGGATCCTCATGAGGCATGATATTGGGGGAAACAGCTGATGACACTAGTTTTCTACCTGGTAACTAAGCAAACATAGTGGGGTCATGGTGCCATCAGATTTCTGTGGCTCAGCTTTTAATAACACGAAGAAACCAGGAAAAAAAATGTGAACCAAACAAAGTAAAGGGAAAAAAAGCTAGGTGATTCAGTAAAAATCCTTTTCCTCCTTCCCCAGCTTCATTGAGAGAAAAAGAAAGCGAGAAAATGAACATAGTCTACCCAAAATAGCGCAAGCTGCAAGGAAAAGAGAATGGTTTAATATTTTCTATTGCTAACTGAAATAAATGGGCTAATCACAGAAATAGGACTAAAAATTAATTTGTTGTCACATTTATTTTTAAACTTTATTTGATCTTTCACTTCATAGAAGAGTGGTGATTTATTCCCCAAAAAAGTTTATATAGCATGCTATAAATTTTTTATATGATAATCATAATTTTTGTTGTTAATATTAAAAGTAGTTACCTTTCAAGAAAGAGATGAGGAGGGGAGAACAAAGAGGAGTTTGCTTTTAATTTTATATCTTCTATATGTAAACTTTCTAACCATGTACATATGTTATTCTAAATAGTTATTTAGAGTAACCAAAGGAGGGATAAGATAATACAAAAAGCTTAAGAAAAGTGACTGCACACAGTTAGCATTCAGTAAGTATTTGCTATTACCAGTATATTTCATTTAAAAATTTCTTATTTCTCTAGGTTTTAAAAATAATAAAGGTTATATTATTAAAAATAAACTTGTTAAAATAAATAAATAAATAAACCTCTTGAGAATTACGGCTTTATGTAACTGTAAAAATATATCATGGTCTAATCTTTGGTCTAAAATATATTGTTCTAGATTCCTTTTTTCTTGCTTAAGATAGCATAACAACTCAGGGACATTTAAAAATGAATCTTCTTAAAAGGTAAGAAGTGAAAGCACAGCCCAAGAGAGATAAAGAATGAATGAATGAGTTTTCAGAGAATATACAGTCTGCTTGCTGCTATTTAACAACCACAAATGACCAAAAATCAAAAACCTGAAACAAAGGCAAAAGATGTTTTCAACATACTCTCAAGGCAGGAACAAGATGAGAAAGGCTGTCCCTGAGGTAGGCATAGTGCCTGAAGGTATGATCTGAGAACAATGCAGGCATTGTTGGACAGGTTTTCGCAGCATTGAAGATAAGAACCAAAACTGCAATGTCTGATGGATGAATGGGTTAAGTAAACGTGGAGGTATAAAAGGTTGAAGTTGGCCAGAATCTGGTGCCTCCACTTCCTGCCCCCCAAATTGCCATTAAATAACTATAATTTTCTAACAAAGAAATGCAAATTCAAACAGAGATAGATTACCCCATTCCAAATTGCCCCAATTACCCCTCCAAATACCAAAGATTTTTTAAAAATAATGCTTGATGTTGCTGAAAATACTAACAAAAATTTTTGGCACATTGGCTACTAAAGCATATACTGGCACAATCCCTTTAGATAATTTTGTAGTAGACAGTAAGAGTCTTATGAATGTTGACTAATTCCATACCTCAAAATCTATTCTAATAATCAAACAGCATGAATCTTTTATAATAAACCTTAATGTCAAAACCAAGAGAATGACTATACAACTTGTGTTTCATCTACTTGATGGAGCATTATACACATTAAAAATTATAAAGAATTAATAATATTATATCTGTCACAAGTGTAAAAAGCAGGCTCTAAAATATAAAGAAGAGGGTGGTGGCTCCACAGTGTAGTTGGTTAGCATGTCTGCTTTACATGCAGAAGGCCCTGGGTTCACGCCCCAGGGGGAGCCACGGACCATAACCCGGTGTGCCAGGCCCCAGGTGCACCAGGCCCCCCACCCCGAGTGTGCTGGGGGTGCCAGGCCCCAGGGGCACCTGGCCTCAGGTACACACTACATGTGGGAGGAGACGCCCTGCCTTCGGAGATCCAGTTCTTAAGGGGAAATGGCAACATCCATAGGTCAAGGGTGGAAGGCGGGGAATTAAAGAGGGGAAAAAATATATATATATACAAAGAAGATATGATAGCACCTATTATCGAATTTTTCTTGATGAAATAAACTATGTTAATAACAGCGAAATCCCAACCCCGAGCTTTTAAAAAATAGAGAAAACACCAAAATATTAACAGTTGATTACTTTGGCTAGTAGGACTTTGGGTATTAAATATGAAGTTTCTTTTACTTTTTTGAATTTTTTTCTTATGTATATTAATTTTATAACAGAGGGAAAATCAGAAACTAAAAGATAAAAATAAGTTCTAATCTCTATATGCACCCAGATGGCAGAGCATGCAGTATGCCTACCCAATATCTATTCTACCCTTTTTCCTTACTAATAGAAAACTGATTTTATTCATATCCTCTAACTTCCTGCCTAGAACCTGAACCTGAGGATTGGAGCACTAGTAACAACCTTGGATAACTGAAAACAGCAGAACAAAAAAACAGAAGAAGCTTAGATCATCATCAGAAGAAGCGCGAATTAATGTGCAGCAGCTGTAATAGCACCGACTGCTTACCCCCAACTTTTTTTATGTTGGAGAAAAATAAATATCATAATTTGTTTAACCTATATTTGGGGGCAATCTCTGTTACTCACATCCAAACATAGTTCCTAAATAACACAATCCTCCAACTACCCAGAATAATATCTTAATATAATAAACTTCTAAAATGTTTAATGATTTTTTTCTAATGTGAAAGGACCTTCAGATTTAGCACCTCTTCAATGTCATGAAATCCAGAACATCTAGCATACAAGCCCCTCTCTGAAGAGCTAAATTTCAAACAGCTATAGTATTACAACTTTAGAGGTAAGGTCTGGGATATGCCTTTCTTAAAAGTAAATAGTCAGACATTGGCTAGTATATCAATTACATGGATCTTTTAAAAAATTCTCCAAACACACTGTGAAAATAAACAGAATTAAGAGAGAATACAATGGTCATCTTATTTGCCTGATCCCTGTGTCTCAGTAAATACTCCCTAAACCTCAGGAACATTTGTGATAGAGCAAAGAGAACCATGGGAGACTATGAATACACTGATGTAAATGTATTCATTCCCATTACCAGAAAACAATCCAATTACACAGCATGCTGCCCATGGCTATCACACACCCATTGATCCTTTATCAGAGGCAAAGTAATCATGCAGCCTAGGTTGGCCCTATTCTCTCTTTCTGGCTGCAGATCAAGTTAAACATGGGATAAGACATAGGGGAAAGTTCACAGACTTTAAAACCAAAGATGACTGGCTTTGAATCCCAGATTTGCTGCTTGGAGAGTTATTTAGCCTCTCTAAATCCTAGTTTTCTCATTTATAAACTGGGAATAATACCTCGTTCCAGGGTTGTTTGGAAGATCAGTGATAAAATGTATAAAGCTTTTAAACAGTATGTGGAATATAGTAGGTGATCAATAAATGGTGTAAAAAATTATTAGTATCAAATGGCAAAGGTGAATTAAGATGAACTATGAAAACGAGAATGAGCTAAGAATAATAACCACCAAGTTCCATCAAGATATACTCTCACCTAAAATAAATGAGAAAAAAAAAAACTCAGACCACCTAAGCTACACTACAGAAAAAAGATGCCAAAATTCCCTGCCAAGTTGGCAGCATCTGCCCTAGGCACAGAGGATACAAGCTGGATCATCCATGTCTGGTTCAGCTGTGTCAAAAAACGGGTGGGTGCTCAAGAGCTCTGGTACCAAGGGAAGCACCAGGGTTGGATGCCGACTTCCCAGAAACTTTAAGCATCTGAAATAAAGAAAGTAATAGTCCACTTTAGTAAGTTAATAAATGCTTTAATATAAACCTAAAAGTAACAAATGAACAGGACAAACAGAGACTTATCAGAGGGTAGGGGGTAGGTGGGGAGGTAGATGGCGTAAAGGGGGTCAAATATGTGGTGACAGAAAGAAATCTAACTATGGGAGGTGAACACACAGTGTAAGCATATATATGCCTTACTGTTAAACTGTACAACTGAAACTTATTGGATTTTGTTAACCAATGCCATAATGAATGAATGAATGAATGAATGAATATGTAAGTGAATGAATGAATGAATGAATGAATGAATAAATGCTTTAAAAAGTGCTAGGAATTAGAATCAGAAAGCCTGATTCAGAACTGCAAATTTTCAACCACCTATTTTTGCTACCTCTATGACTTCAGAGAAGTTATTCAATTATTCTGGAACTCAATTCATCTAAAAAAATGGTTATTATGAAGATAAAAAAAAAGCTGCTATGGCAAATATTACTACTCATTATTTACCCAACAGCCTTTTCATCCACCTTCATAATGCAGGGAGGAGGCAAGGGAACTAAATGTTAGATCGAGTTATATTCAGAGACTGCAATGTGCTAATCAGCCCTACTGGCCAGATCATGAGGAAACCTACAGAACAAATAAAGATTTCTGCTGGGATTACTAACAAACCATTTACCCATTCCATGAAGGGAAAACAGGAAAAGAGAGTCCTTAAGTCACTCTTAACACAAACACAATCATTCACTCCCTGTAGATAAAACCATGGGGAACATATGGATCAAAGGCTAGGAACTACCAGCAAGCCTTTTCACATTATCTTTCACATGGTATACCCATATTATCAAAGGAAAATGGGTAAACAAAGTCTTTAGACTGTAATTCATAGGAACGAAGAATGACATATAAACTGAATTCCTCGAACACTCAGAGTTCCTTCTCAGTGTCTTTTTCTCTGTTCCTCTCTCTCTCTCATGCTCTCTTACTCTGTCTCTGAGAGGACACCACGCTCTGTCTATGGAGTGTTGCCCCCTTTCTAATAAACTTTTCTTTTGACTCTAATTCTGACATGTCCTTGAATTCTTTCCTGCACTCAGTCGAGTACTGTTTCTTTTGGTGCAGGGTCACTCAGGGGAATTTGTCCCATCCTGCATCAAAGAGAACTTTGATTTCACTCAGGTATCAAGTAGATAGCAAAGTGCTCAGAGAAGGCAGGTCCAGCCCAAGGGCTTAACCACAATTGGTCTAAACCCATTATGGCAATCTCATTCCCATTTCCAGTGACTGATTTGCAAGTAAATCAAGTAATCTCATTGTGGTCAATGGAGCAAGAGAGGAAGTCTGCTGGACAGCTTCTTAGGTGTCAGTCATACAGTAAAATCTCAGCTGGCTACAGTTAGCTATTAATTGGCTATCGGTTAACTATTATGACTATATGAATATCCTTTATTAACTATAAAGAACTATGCTGCACTGCTAATTATGAATATTATTTTTTATTTGTTAAGTTCTGGTTTCGAGGGTGTGTCAAAGTGAAAAGAAATATAAATCTTAATTTCTGTTCTCAATGAGTTTATAATCCAACTGAGACAAAGATGACTAACACAAGGTAATAAACTATCAAATGATATTTTGCCTTCTATCTGTTAAAGGTAGAAAAGATTACAAGATCAGAAAGTTTCACAAAGGAAATAGGACTTCACCAGGGACTAGAGAATAGACAGACTGGCAAAAGAAAGAAAACAAACACTGTGAACAAATTCATGGATATATGGGGTATGAAAGGCATCAAATTAAAAACATTCAATACTGTTAGGAAAAACACACTTTTCCTCAGTCTTGTTTTTCCTTCTGTGTAGGAAGAACTAAATTCATTAATTTTCTGACCTCTCTCAGCCCTTTTACTCACTGTGCCTCAGGGGATATTCTAAAAGTTGTAGTTTGGCCTCCAGGTGCCACTTCTTTATTTTATCTCTCATTCTACTCAGATCTCAGATGGAGAATACAAGAGCTATTAATTAGGTCCCCTCAAAGACCCCTAAGCATCTGGGCTTCTCTAAAGCTAGACTTCAATTCTGAGAGTTGTAATAATTTTTTACTATCTTATCCACCTCCCTACCTACAGCTATTTGAGTACTACATCTCTGAGTTGAATCCATTTTTAAATCTCCTCAGCACCTAACACCATGACTGGGTTATAACAAGTGTTCAATAGCGTTTGTTGAATGAACTAAAGCTAAATAGAGAACAACCTCCTTCAAAACTTTCATTTATGTATCTATCTTTAGCAATGTCTTAAAAACATGCCACTGTGACTATTCCTTCACTCTTATATCACATTCTTTTTTGATATTTCTAAATAAAGCACCATTCATGAGAAGAGATGAAAAAAAATCAAGTAATAATTAGAATAGGTCACTTCAAAATCTTTCACTATAAGGTAAAGGAGTTTTCTGTCTACAATCATCCAATAAAGACAGTTTTACATAAATATTCTGAGTGGACCAAATAACCACAAACCTTATCTTAAAGCAAGAATGTTCTGCTAAACATTCTATAACATCTCTTCTATCAAGCAGAATTTATCATTTCTTCTACGCTATGACACCACAAAACTACAGACTAAAATAGGTGTTTTTCCCAAATCAACCTACACACACCAAATGAATGAGTGCTCCTTGAAAACAGTCAATAAATGTATCTTGAACTGAACTGGACTGAACAAACATGAAGAAATAACAAAACAGACAACCAGATATCAAAAATGTTACCTAGAGCAAGACTACTATGGTATTTTTAGTTTTTAATATATCTTCCAAGTACCTGATTTGATCCACAGTTTTTCTACTCTTAGTAGCAAATTTTTCTGAAAATCAAGAAACTATACAGTTGGAACAATCTTGTCACATAAGCTCATTTAAATATATGGAACACGATAACACACATTTTTATATTAAATATATGCAAGTAGTTCTTCAAACAGCAAATGAACAATGGTAACAGTTTGACTATAGTCAATAAAGCTAGATAACTGGGAAAAAATAATTGAGATTTTCCATCTGCAGACCAAAGCTCCAGCCCTACCTCTAATCTCTATAACGATAGCTGTGATCCTGCACAAAATGCAAACTACACGAAGCACTGATTAACACTATATAGGAGAAAAAGGAAATCTAATCAGCTCATCTCTGTACCTCCAAAACTTACCACAGGGCTTGGTACATAGTAAGCACAAAGCAGGCATATAAAATTTGCTAGGTGGATGAATGGACAAATAAATAAATAATCTAAACTGTGATATTCCATTTAGGAATCAGACTCCTGAGAGTTTAGTTAAGTTGAACCAGGTTTCTTAATTGAAGGCAAAATGAGAGCCATATCCTCAATCTACGATGATCCACCGAATAATGTCAACATTTTACATTTACCACATTATTGGACTCAGTGAGCAAATGAGCAAAAAATCCTTACTTCCATATGGAGTCCCTATCAGTAGGGTACTTGGCTAAATTTTTCAGCAGCTCCACCAGTGCAAGATGAATCCCTTCTTTGGTTGAAACATTAGTACAGCATAAGAGTTCATGAAGAGCCTCTCTAATATCTCTAGATGAATCCTTAAAAAAAAGAAAGATAATAATAACAACAGTCACTGTGGATTAGCTATTATGGAGGAGTATACAAGTTATAATGGGAATACAGGGTAAAGAGTCTCAATTTTCTGGTAGGGAAGGGACTGGTAGTTGAGAGGACAGAGATGACATATGAACTGAAATTTGAAGAATTCATTCATTTGTTCATTCATTTGTTTACACAATTAACATTTATCGAGTGCTTAGTAAAGAGTCAAACATTTATCAAGCACCTACTATATACCAAGTGCCAGGAATATAGCAGTAATTTAAATCAAATCTCTGCTGTCAGGAGCTTCATTATAGTGAAATGACAAAAATAAATGACTAAATATAGGTCAGATAGTGTTTAAGTACTATGAAGAAACCATAAAATAGGTTAAGGGAAAGAGTGTGGGGATATGTGGGGTACTTTACATAGGATAAACAAAGGGAATAGCAAACAAAAAGGTCATGAGGTGGAAGCATGTCTGAAAAACAGCAAAGAAACCAGTGTAGCTGGAACAGAGCAAACAAAAAGAGAGCAGTACGAGATGATGTCAGAAAGGGGCCCTTCCCTCCTTATCCCCTGCTCAACCTCACTAAAGTGATTAGAAAAGGTCGCCAATAACTTCTTAATGCAAAAAGTCAATGAACATATCAGTCTACTCTTATTTGATATGTCCATAGCATTTTTGCCAGTTCTTAAAAACTTTTTAACATAAACGACTTGAAACATAGATAAAAGCAGAGATAAAAAATCTCCTAGTTTCAACCATTAACTCATAGCCAACCTTGTTTCATCTATACCTTTACCCACTTCTCCCAGATTATGAAGCCAATCAGAGAAATCATAGCATTTTGTTGGTAAATATTTCTATAAATATCTTTTTAAAAGAATTCTTTATTTAAAAAAAACTGCAAAACCAATATCATGCCTAAAAATTTACTAATTCCTTAATATTGAATATCTAGTAAAAGTATTCAAATTTTTCCGACTCAAAGTGTTTGTTCTAATCAGGCTCCAACTAAGGTCTACACATTGCAATTGAACAATATGTCCCGTAAGTATCTTTTAATATGTAAAATCCCATTACATATCACTTCCCCCCCCCACCCCCCTTGCAACTTCTCCCTTGTATATCTTGTGATGGTAGTTAGATTTAGAGCCTTGATCAGATTCAGGTTCAGGTTTTTGGCTTTTTTAATAAAACCACTTCATAGGTGATACTGTGTATATTTCCCTCAGGAACTATATGTCTATTTCTCTTTTGTGATGTTAGTAACCAGTGATGATCACTGCCTAGATGTAGTAATTCATTAAATTTGTAAGATAATGATATACAAATTCTATTATTCCTCATTTCTAAAAAGAGAAACTTCCCCTCATTAACTAGCTGTTTATCTGGAAGTTCAATTTGCATAGGAAAAGGAAGGAGATATATACCCGATTCCTTAATTTACCAGTTTTCAAAATAATGAGTTTTGATTACTAAGCATCTTCCCCAGGTGACTAATGCAGTGTTCTGTTTTTTAAGTATCATTACAAAATCATAAATTTAAATATATTTGCAGTTATAATCCTTAATTAATGATATGTTTCACTTTTGGCCAGTGAGAGGTTATTTAAGTCTCTGGAGTCTTTCTGATATGACTCTAGAGGTCTTTGATAACTAATGTTTGCTTTCTGTATGATAAGATGGCACAAGTTCATCTTGTTACATTTAGTGTGCCAGATTTGGAATCAGCCATTTCTCTTAGGAATTCTGGTTCCTTTTAGTGGAAAATGGGATGTGTAAAGCATTTTTTTTTAAGTAAAGTTTGCTGATATATAATTTACTTTCTGTAAAATTCATCCTTTTTAGTGTACACTTCTGTGAGTTTAACAAATACATATAGTTATGTAACTGTCATCTACTTCTCTAGTGTCCCTTTGTAATCTACCCCTCACCCTCAGCCTCTGGCAACCACTGATGTATTTTCCACTACACTTTTGTCTTTTCCAAAATGTCATATAAATGGAATCATAGAGTATGCTATGATTCATAGAGAATCATAGAGTATGCTACTTCTTGATTCTGGCCACTTTGGCTTAGCATAATACATCTGAGATTCATCCATATTGTTACATGTATCAACAGCTCATTCTTTATTATTGAATAGTATTCCACTGAATAGGTATGCCACAGTTTATTTACCCCCTCAACTGAAGGATTTTGTGTTGTTTCCAATTTAGGTCTAAAATAACTAAAGCCATAAAAAACATTTGCATACAGGTTTTTCAAACATAAGTATTTAATTCTCTTTAGTAAATGCTTCAGAGTGGAACTGTGGGATCACATGGTAAGTGTACGTTTAACCTTATAAGAAACTATTGTCATACTGAGTTTCAAAGTGGCTCTACCATTTTGCATTCCCATCAGCAGTGTATAAAGTGTCAGTTGCTATCCTCATAGCACTTAATATTGTCAGGGTGTCTTTCTTTTCTTTTTTTTCTTTTCTTTCTTTTCTCTCTCCCTCCCTTCCTCCCTTCCTCCCTTCCTTCCTCCCTTCCTTCCTTCCAATATACAGGGTTGTTTTAATTTGCATTTCCCTAATGACTAAAGCCAAGACCCTACCCCCTTGAGAAGCTCACAGTCTTGTAGAATAAAGAATTAAATAAACGGAACACACTCTGATGAATTCTACAGTACTAAACACAGTAGTATATACTTGTTATATAAGTATAGAGAACTGCTATTTAGCCCACATGGGAGGTGGGATTAATTAAGTTTTCCTAGATATGTTGTCTGATGTAGATCTCAGAATAGCTAGTCTGCTAGGTGAAAAGTGGCAGTTTTGCAGGCAGAGGGGAAAAATTACAGTAAAGGCAAAATGGTGAAGAAAAGCATAAGGATTAGGTAACTGACTACTGCATAAAGTTCAAGGTGAAGAATGATGGGAAAGAAAGCTAAAATGAAAAGGAGGGGCCGGGTAACAGACACTATTCATGGAAAACAATCCACAGAGTATAAACTTATCTTCTTAGGAAAAAAATACATAAAAAATTATAAAGATAACTCAGGAAAAATCTTAATAGAAGTGCTAAGCAACTGAGAAAATTGACAACTTCAAAATCAAAGCAGTCAATTTGTTTTCTGATGTAGCAAAAATCTGTAACAAGTGTTAATGACTAAATATAAAATTGCTATCCCCTTCGCAGTGTCTGAAAAACCAACCAACCAACCAAACAAACAGAAAAACAAAGGCCAACCCTCATTTACTAATATTTTGAAAAACTTCAGTACTCACAAATAAAATCGAGACTTCAGAAAAATAATTCAAGAACCACATAGTGTTGGAAACCTGGGAGGCAAATCTGTGTTTATATTCTGGCACAGGCACTTACTAGCTGTGTGACCGCAAACAAATTACTTTTTCTCTGTAAAACTCCAGGGCTGAATGAATTGATCTCTAAAATCCCTTCTACCGTAACATCCTATGACTCACCAGAAAAATTAATTCAAAGGCTGAAAACAATTCTTTGTTATGTAGCTGCTGCCTTATCTATTTCCGCTTCCCTCTCCTCCATCTCTTCTACTCTATGCTACAATTGCAATGAATTCATTCGAGTTCCCTAAATATATCATACTCACTCTTACCTCTGGACCCTTAGATATTATTCTCTCTGTCTGGTACCCTTCCACTCTATCATCAGTGCTGCTTCTTTCTAAGAAAATGCCTCATTAAGTCCTACTTCTCTTTTAAGTGTCCACTGTAGCATTCTTTTTTCCCTTTTTCTCCCCAACCTCACCACAATTCAGGTTAGATACTCTCTGTATTCCCATGGCACCCTGTCCTTTCCTGATTACAGCAATACTAAGCTTTATTCGAATTTCCTGTTTAATAGTCAGTATCTTCCATCTTGGTGGAGTTGTGTGATAAGAAGGAAAAATGATGTTGCCTATATACCTTTGTATCACCAAAACCTACCACAATGCCTGGTTTAAGAGAAAAAAAGTAGCACCTAGTAGGTAGTAATAAAAAAATGAGTAACAAACTGTGACCACTCACCTCTAACACAGCCAGGACAGTGTCTAACTGATCCTCTCGGAGGGTAATATTGTTGGAGATTTTTCTCATAGTATGTATGGACTGCAGACGTACTTCCTCAATTTCGTCATTAAACATGTCAACCAGGAAATCAAGGCACTTCTCAGCAAAAGAGGGTGACGATTGGGCCAGCATGCAGAGAGCCTCTACAGCTGCAATGCGGACCTCTAGACAAAAGGAGACAAATTAAACTGCACATCAAGTTAAGAGCTATGGAAAAAATTCAAGGATTCATTCTCATTCAGGTTGGTCTTTTGCTCTCTCACTCAACAAACTCTGTCTGGGAGATCCCCTCCATGCCCATAGATTCAGCTACAACCTTCATGTCGACCTAAGAAGGACTTTTGTGTCACAGGGACTAAGGCTTAGATTTGACAGACGTTATCAAGTCACACATCTATCTCTATTAACTGAATTTTGTGAAAACAAAAGATCTTATTTATCTGTATTCCAACCACAGAAAAGTACTTTTTAAAAGGGCGGTTTTAAAATATTATTAAGATTAAAACAGGCTACATATCATTATTCTCACATTAGAGATGAGATTCAGCAAAGTGCATTCACTTGCCTCAAAGTCAGTGAGAGCAGAGCTAAGTCTAGTACCCAGATCTGTTGATTCTAGACTAGGATAGCATCGTATAGTATTTAAAGGTACATGCTCTAGAGTGATAGAAGTCTCACAGTGAATTGTGAAGAGCAATCCCTCCACTGACTTGGAGGGTGATCTTGAAGAAGTAACTTAACTTCCTAGGACTTCAATTTTCTCACCTGTTAAATGGAGATAACACCAATTTCCTTACAGAGTCGTTAGGATGACTAAATTACATAATGGAAGTGAAGCACACTGCCTGGCATATGTTAAAAGCTCAATAAATATTAGCTATAGCATAGGTACGGGTCTTGTAAGCACCTTGAAAACAGAAGCACGTCTTCTACCTCTTTGCATGCTCAGAACACGCAACAGTGAAGCCACTGAATCCAGGAAGCCCTTTGTTCATTCAATTTTTCCTAAAAGGGTACTATATGCCAGGCCCTAAGCTAAGTGTTGGGATACAGAGATGAGAGATGAGCAAACTATAGTCAATGCTCACAAAGCCATACATGGCGGTTTTATTCTAGTAGTTTCACATAGTTCTGTAACACAATGTACAGCTTCAAAAAGAAAAGAAAAACACTCAAATTGTGGTTAAAACTCACAAATATAATTTGGTTTTGTATAAGAAAATTTTATAGACACTTTAAAAGAAGAGTTACTACATTAAAGAGAGATGACTCAGATTTTCCTTGGCAGTTATGAATTCCTCCTTTTAATCAGAAGAATTTGCTTCACTTCACAATAACATAATTTAAACATGAAATTGCTAATAATTACAAAGCAAGCCAGAAACGGACCCAAA
Source organism: Pteropus medius (assembly GCF_902729225.1). Classification (NCBI taxonomy): domain Eukaryota; kingdom Metazoa; phylum Chordata; class Mammalia; order Chiroptera; family Pteropodidae; genus Pteropus; species Pteropus medius. The sequence continues at coordinate 7,195,527 of NW_024352784.1, forward strand.
TGTGTTAAAAGCCCTTGCTCTTCTTCCTAGGGCTTTATTTATTACACCATAATGACTCATGTATAACACTTGCAACTCTATCAAGGGAATCACAGTATACTGAAGATACAAAGATAAACAAGAACAAGACTGTTGCCCAGAGCCTGCAGCCAAGAATAGTGATGATGATATGATGGAAAAGCACAAGAAGTATAAATAATATGCAGAAGAGGCACGCAGAACACTCAACAGAATCACAGGCAGCTTTCTGAAACAAGTGATCCCTAAAACAATACCTGAAGGAGCTGCTAGGTCAAAAGAAAGGAAAAAGACCTTTCTAAGCAGGGGAAACATATGCTCAAAGGCTCAAAAGGGAGGGAGAACAAGAAACAACTAGAGGACTAAAAGTATGTGTGATACTAGAGTCTACAGCTAATGAAATGATCTACTCACTTTCCAAAGTTAAACTCCTTTAATAAACCTTAGTGACAAACTGAAAACTATAGAACTAACCAACATAAACATTAAGTGATGAAATTCAACTGTAGAAACAAAACAAAGCATAAATGCTACTAGCAACAAAATAAAATACATTCTAGTTATTTGTCTTAGAATGAAACAGGCTTTAATAACTAGACTTCCTTATTATCTAATACTATTTAAATTATAATTCATGTATTAAGTTCATAGAGACCAAAACAGCAGAGGTAGCTTTAACAAATTTCTACATATACAGAAAATCTTAGAGCAAATTGGAGAGAATAACCCAATTCTTATATCTAATCATAGAAAACTGTCTTCTAAAATAATTTTCCGGCCCTTCTGAGAAGTCTTATTGTGAGGTAATTTTTATAGGTATTTTAAAGACTGAGTTCTAATCCTGTGACACAAATTTACTGTAAAAATTGGACAATCAACATTATATCCCTAGGTCTGTTACCCTCCCTGAAGATGAAGAGATTAGAGGCAATCATCTCAAAGCACTGACATTCTGTGATCTATGTGAGATAGACAGCATCATTTTATAGAAATCACAAGAGCTTTGCAGGCTATTACTGGCTAAAATGCTGTAACAAAGACCAGACATATCTTTCTATATGAAACAACTAAAAGCAGAGAAAAAATATACAAAACAACAGTATTCAACACACCGGACATCAAGCAATAAAGAGTAGTGATCCCTGAGAGAGGAGAACTAAACAAAGTGAGCCCTATGATTATATCAGTTTACTGTCTGGAGAGTTTCCAGGTTGCAGTTCTCCCTGAGTTGAGAAGACAGAGCTGAGAGTCTGGTAAGGTCAGTGTGGCTAGGATTCATAGAGCAAAGCATCAGAAGAAAGAACCACACAGGGAAAGTGAGCTTGGGAGATCTGCAGGGGGTCCACCTCAAGTGGACAGCTAAGTTCTGATCTGTGAAGAAACTATTGGAAGTCAGAAAGAAGCACTCGACAAAATTAAAGAGAACAATCTCTAAAGCTCACACATGGTCTACAATTGTTTTGTCAGAACAGTGTGTTTCAGTAGTGAAAATAAATCCTAGACTAAATGTTGCTTAAGTCCCACCTAACAAAGCTTAAAAATAAGACCTGAGCTAAATTCATCCCAGAACAAAGCTTAAGAATATTTATATGAATATAACAATGTTCAGCATCCAATAAAGTAATATTCACATTGGCTAGCATCCAACTGAAAATTACCAGGCATACATAGAAGGAGGAAAATATAATCCATAATAAAGAGAAAAATTAATCAACCAAAACCAACCAGAAATCACACAAATAACAGACATAGTAGACAAGGACATTAGGCCAGTTATTGTAAATGCATTCTCTGTTGACAAAGCTAGAGAAAAGAGTAAGCATATTAAGTAAATATGTGGAAGATACTAAACAAACTCAAATTCCAATCAAATTTCTAGGGATAAAAAAGACAAAATCCAAGATGAAAAATACACAGGGATTAACGGCAGATTAGATATTGCAGAAGAAAAAATTAGTGCTCTAAGACAAAGCAAAAATTTCTAAAATGAAACAAAGAGACAAAAAGACTAGGGGGGAGAAAAGGAATAGCACACCAATGAGGACAACCTCGGTAACCTAATAAATGTATAACTAGAGTCCCCAAAAAAGCATGGGGCCAGAAAAATATTTAAAGAAATAATGGCCAAAGATATTACAAATTTGATGAAAACTATAAATCCATAGATCCAAGAAGCTCAATAAACTCTAAGCATAAGAAACATGAAGAAAATTACACCAAGACACATCAGAATTAAATTGCTTAAAACCAGTGATAAAGAGAAAATATTAAAAGCAGCTAGAGAAAAAGGGAAAAATGGCATAGATGATAGAGGTTCTGTTCATTCCTCTGGCGATCAAATCAAAGTTGTGACAGAAACAAGGAACAAGCAGCAAGGAAAAATAGCCTGGGATCTTGATGAACAAGTCATACAACTAGGGAGAAATCCAAGAAAGCACCCTGTAATGACAGAAGGTAGGACGGGATGAGCAGGGCTACCCAGTCTCAAGCAGCTGAGTGGGACGGAGTCTGCCACAGCAGCAGTAGCAGAAGTCTCTTAAAGGAGCCACGTCCCCAAGCAGATTATCGCGGTGATGGACCTGCTCGTTCTGAGCACCAGTGCTGATTGGGCTGTGCGCAGGGGGCACCAGAGACGTACAGGGAGATGTTGTCCAAGTGAGGGCCTTGTGAGACTCACTCTGTACAGAAGTGCCAGTGGTATCCATTGTTCCCTGTTGAGCCCTCCTCCCTCCCAGTGCGCAGACACAGTGCGGCCATACCCATGTCATCAAACTAGATAACAGAGGTCGCTCTGCCCAAAGGATTCCCTGAAACCCTGCCTCCTCCAACTCACGGCCCCACCCAAGCCACGTCCAGGTATATCCTCAGCCAGTCAAGTGCTCCTTGCTGAGTAGCGCCTAGAATCACACTGGAGGCAGCTGGCCTTGGTTTCTAGTGTAGCCTTTTGAGGCAACTATAAGCAGAACATCTGTGGATTGCTTGCTGAATCTTAACAGGTGGCCCCAGAGAGGCACAGGCTGGGGCTAAATTTGGCCTGCAGCTTAACCCCTCTCAGGACTGTCCCAATAGACATTTATTTCACAAATACACACTAATAAGACCAGGAGACTTAGGAGCTTTGCTTAGTACATGGAAACAGATAGGGAAAGGCAGCCAAAATGGGAAGACAAAGAAGCAGAAACCATATGAAAGAACAAAACAGAGATCCAGATATAATGGAGTCAAATAATCTAACAGATGCAGAGTTCAAAAAACGAGTTATAAAGACGCTCAATGAACTTCTGAGAAGTACAGATAAATTCAATGAGAACTTCAACAAAGAGATAAAAAACATAAAAATGGAAATGGAAATTATAAAAAGGAACCAGTATGAAATGAAGAACACATTATCTGAGATGAGAAGTATATTAAATGGAATAAACAAAGGAAGAAATAAAGTGAATAAAAAAGAGGATCAAATGCCCTATCTAGAGGACGGGAAAGTCAAGGACACTCAATCAGCATGGCAAGAGATAAGATGCCAAGACTATAAAAATAATTTAAGAAGCCTATGGGACACTATTAAGAGTCCAAATATCCATCTGATCGGCATACCTAAAGAAAATTAAGATGTTGAACAGCTGTTTGAAGAAATAATGATGAAAAACTTCCCTACCTGATGAAGGAAATGGACATAAAACCCCAGGGGGCTCGGAGAATTCCAAAAACCGGGAATCCAAAGAGGCCCACACCAAGACACATCATAATTAAATTGCCAATGGCTAAATACAAAGAAAAAATATTAAAAGCAGCAAAACAAAAACAAATAGTCACCTATAAGGGAACATCCATAAGACTGGCAGCTGATTTCTCAAAAGAATCTATGCAGGACAGAAGGGCCTGGCAAAAAATATTCGATGTGATGAAGACCCAGGATCTACAACCAAGAATAATTTATCCAGCAAAGCTATCGTTTAGAGTTGAAGAACAGATAAAGAGCTTCCCAGACAAAAATTAGCTAAAGGAATTTATCATCACCAAGCCGGTATTACAGGAAATGGAGGGACTTCTTTAAGAAGAAAAAAACATGTATCAAAAACAGGAATAAAGAATGGTAGCAACTACATTCCTATCAATAAGTACCTCAAATGGAAAAGAATTAAGTGCTCCAACCAAAAGAGTGACTGAAAGGATAAGAAAACAAGACCCCTACATATGCTGCCTACAAGAGACTCACTTCAGATTAAAAGAAACACAGACTAAAAGGAAAGGGATGGAAAAAGATATCGCTTTGATAGACCTAGAAGGTATTTAAGTCAGACAGAGAAAGATAAACACTATATGATTTCACTTATATGTGGAATCTAAGGAATAAAAAGAATAAACTAATCAAAAACAGACTCACAAAAATAGTTGACAATCTGGTGACAGAGGAGAGGGGAGGTTGGGGGGCTGAGAGAATGGGGTGAAGGGTTAAAGAAGTACAAATTAGTAGCTGATGAATGATCACAGGGATAGGGAGCACAGCATAGAGAATGCAGTTAGCATTAATACGCTGGCTAGGTGGAGGGTCAGAGGAGGGAGGGAGCAATTGGGGCGATTGTTTTATGAACTATATAGATGTCTAACCAATGTACTGTATACTTGAAACTAATTAAAATAAATAAGTTTTTTTTTTTAAAAAAAAGAAAGAAAAAAATAAGTAAAAGGACCAAAAAAAGAGAAGAAATATAGATAATTCCTCAGTGCATGGCAAACCAGTTGCAGACTAAAAATTAGGTAAAATTAAAAACAAAGAATCTTGTAAATGATAATTTAAATTTTAAAAAAAGCAGCTAGAAAAAAAGGACATCATGCACAGAAGGACAAAGATTTTTAAAAATGACAAACTTCTCAACAGAAAAAATGCAAATCAGAAAACTATGGAACACCTTTAAGAGACTAAAAATACTGAAATCTATTAATCTAGAATTCAATTCCTGGTAAAAAAATCTTTCTAAAATGAAAGTGAAAGAATCTTTATTAGTCATACAAAGGCTCTGAGGTCAGACATACCTAGGTTTAAATCTTGCTTCTGTCTCTTACTAGCTGTGACTAATAACAAGTTATTATTATTATTGGTATCAATAATATCGTTTATTACCAATTATGAAGTGTTTACTATAAATGGGTCATGTATTGTGCCAAAGCTTATATGTATATATAATCTCACTTAATCCTCACAATTCAGAAATACTTACTATTAATCTTATTTTATAGAAATGCTGGAATTTAAACCTAGATTGACTGAACCCAAAGTCCATACTCTTAACCACTGTATCATACCACCTTGGCCTCAACTGCCTCTGTTTGTAAAATTTAAATAATAGACACACTTGGGACTATGAAGACTAAATGAGAAAATATATGTATGTCAACCAATATGATGCCTGACACATAGCAGTCATTCAGTAAATGGGCACTGTTATTATTAAGCGGTCATTCTTACCATACATCTCATCTTCCAATCCATGAACGAAGGCTCCACAAGCTCCTGACTCGATCAAGTTCACAGCCCCTGTATCTACTTCTTCTTTGGGAGCATCATCTCCCCACTTTCTGCCGCTGGAAAATTCCCCCGAACTGTAAAGCTCCTTGGCACGCTCATGTGCAGTGCGCTTCCTCTGTAGAGGACAACAACAATTACCACCTGCAGAAGTTTCATGAAGGAGCAGTAAGGTGCACCTTAAAAATATGGAAAAGTAGGAAATAAGACTGCTCTCTCAGATTTACACTTTCAAAAAAATGTTCAATAGATCAGAGCAGAAAAAATGCAAATGCAAAGACTGAAGGCTCGCAGGACTATCACTGCTGACAGTAACCATATTTAAGACAGTAACCTTACTAAAGATACTGAAAGGATGTGCTGATCAGACAGGTGGTCATGTCTGCCACGGTGACATAAGAAAGGGAGAACCAGAGAAGTAAATAATAGCAGTGTCCCTCCAAACCCTATCCTGGGTAGATAATACACTAGAAAAGAATTTTTGGTGGTCCCAGTAAAAGTCAGTCTCTACTTGGCAACACTGTGCTCACCAAGCAATCTAGTAAATTCACTTTCTGCACAGTTTGCCTAAGGGAGAATATACTGGTTGGCTAAAGTAAATACCCAGTCTACTTGACAGTTACGTCTCTCATCATAAATGAATACTTTATACAACAGCCTCTTATGAACATTCTTAATGTGAGCTCTTGGTAATCATCTCAAAAGTATGGATGGAATGTAGCACCTGATCCTACAAGGATGTGGGTTAGACTCAGTAGTAAAGTTTGTACCTTGTGACATATCTTAGAAACCCTTGCATTACCATCTCTCAACATTCACCATGATCATGTCTTTCTTTACCCTTCCACACCAGTTTACACAAAGAACACTTACCAACATCAAATGAAGGTGCTGCTCTTCAGGAAAGCCATACGGCAATGTTTCATGAAACACAGATATCAACTCTCAACCATTCCTAAGAATTTAGCCTATCTTAACAAATAACTCAAAAGAAGAAAATATCTAATATGTATAAAGATAATATTCTTTATGTGATTTATTATAATGGAAAAATTAGGAGGACTAAATATATAATAAAGAACTAAAAATGATGATGTAGCTACTTAACAGAATATTATGTAATCAGTAAAAATGCTAAGTATAAAGTTGGCAACATAAAAAAAAGTATATAATATAGTGACAAATGTAAAAAGCAGACCACAAAACTATCTGCAATGTTTATACAATGTTTAAAACATGCACAAGAAAAACAGCTGGGGAGGAATACACCAAAATGACAAAAGTCACTGTTAGAGTAATGGAAAAATGTGTAAATTTTTTCCTTTTTTCTTCTATTTATCAAAGATTCTGTAACTCTACTGTCACTTTTATAATTAAAAAGTTAAGATATTAACAATGAATGTACATATCATATTCACAGATTCATTTGGTCCTGGCAACTATGTCAGAGAACTATACAGTAAAAGCTCAAAAGCACTCCACAGAGGCATTTTGTTACTGTTCGAAGAAAGAATTTACTCACTCTTCCATGGCAATTGCTGTTGAAAAGAAGTCCTAACATGTCACAATCTCAAAAAATAAGACCAGACCTTTGTAGTTCCTAACAAAAAGAAAGTTAATATTGCCTCTTTATAAAATACAACTTGTGCAAAGTATTTCATTATAATAATTTAAAATTCAATGAAGTAACTTGTAATTTGATTCATTACTAAGATTTTAAATTAAAATGTAATCCAATCACCCTACATTAAGTTAACAAATGCATGGGCTGCAAAATTAAATCAACATCAACTTGGCATATAGTTACATTGATGTTGGTTACAGAAACCCAGTTTAAATAACAAATAATTCAAGTTACCCTCAGATCTGACATCAGCTTCTTGTCAAGCGTCTGCTCCAAGAAATGAGAACTGACTTGCTCCATAGAGCCCTGTAAAAAGAAAGAATTCAGAACAAACTGAACATCTTTTAAGTCCTGAACATTATCGTAATATTCAAAGTTTGAAGCCAACTTAAATGCATAGCGATAACATTATTCTTGATACTAAGACGCCTATGGGTTCTAAACGATGAGGAAAATAAAAACATTAGCAGTAGCAGCTAGCACCTAAATAGAGCTTACTATGTGTCATGCACTGTTCTGAGTACTTTATACATATAGTAACTCATTTAGTTATCCTATGAAGTAAATAGTATTATTAGTCCTATTTTATATTTGGGGACAGTAAGACACAAAAAGATTAAGTAACCCATTCAAGGTCACAAAGAGTGTAAATTACAGAGCTGGACTATAAACCCAGGTCTAGAATCCTTTGCCTTAACCACTATTCTTCACTATTTCTCTATTTCTTTCTTTTCGTTCATTTGTTCACTCATTCACTCATTCAATAAAACAAATATTTATTTAGTAATCATTTGATTATATGCCTACAGTTACCAGGAACAGGAATACAAAAATACGACAAAAATCCTGCACTCAATGATCTCAAAGACTAGTGAGGGAAACTGATAAGAGGTAACTACATTATGGTATGAATTGTTATAATACACATTTATAAAGGGTACTGTGGGAACTAAGAGAACCAGCAGTAAGGGGTGAAGACAGGGAGAGATATACTTGGGAACGAGAAATCATAAGTGCAAATGCATGAAGAGAGAATGTTATGTGGGAAACATCAAGTAGTTTCTGTGAATGGGGGTACTGAAAATAAGGCAGGACAGATAGGCAGGGATCAGGTCATAAAGGGCCTTGTTTGCCAAAGTAAGGAGTTTGCCTTATGCATAATAACTAGATAATCTCTGTTAAATACTTAATGAGCTCAAGAATGTATAAAATATTTTACTTATATTTAAAATTTTTATTCCCCCAATAATCCCATGAAGAATGTGCATGGTCCTTATTATTAGATGAGAAACTGAGGCTGAGAGATTTGGTAATTTGTTCATTTCAAATAAGAGAGAAACAGAGTCAGATTTACACCTCACAAACACCTTGGCAGGAAATGTGGCTAATGAACCCAAAGGAATCAAAATGAAGCAGGAGGCTATTAGAGCAGGTCCTGGACATTCTTAAAGAATATACTGGAGACCTTCTCTAATTCCCAAGTTAGTAAATACGGAAATGCTTACACAGGCTCAGACATTTTCTCTAAGCACATTTTGCAATAAAAGTTAAATGTTCTTTGAGAATATATTTACCCGAGTTACCACCTTTCCTACAACTCTAGATCAATTAATTGTTGTGCTATTTTGATTTGTTGTTTTAAAACCACTTTTTCTTATCTCTATATGGTACAGTTGGTGGCCGTGTTTGCTACATAGATCTGTGCCAATACCAAACCTAACATTCATTTTTTAAACAATGTTTATGAATAAAAATCATAAATAGTTTATGAATAAAAACTATAAATTTTTAAGATTTCATTTTCTCTATAGTTTTACCACCAGTGTTAACAGTTGGCTTTTCAAGGTGTTTTTTCTACAAAAAATGAAAGTTTTAATGACTTCACACTAAATTACTTTAATCCACAGTCTCAATACCCTCTTTCAATACCTTTGGCCGAGCTCTCGCCCAAGAGAGTAGCAAAGAGGACATAATATTCAAATTCCAGCTTCAAAAAATTACATATCATTATTTGTAACACATTTCTAATGTTATCTAAGAAAAGTTGAAGATTTCCATTTTAAGTCCACAAATACCAGAGCTCTACAGCATAGTAATCCACTTGAAAAATGGTCAGACCTGAATGACTACAGCCCAGTAGAAACAGAGAAGGGACAGATTCAAGGTATGTCAAGAAGGTAGAACTGATGAGAGCTGACACCTCAATGGAAACAGGACACAGGAAAAGAATTCCCTAATGCCACTGGGTTCATGGCTGGGTAGGTCATTCATCACTCATGAAAGCACAGGAGAAACAGATTTGGACCAAAAGGTGAGTTAGTTCATCATAAAATGTATCTCACCAGTCAGAAAAACATCTATATTCTGCTCTACTTTAACTAAGACAAATATATTCAGGTAAGCTCTGCTTTCTCTAAATGTACCACTACCAATACTTAATTTATATTTATGATACTAAAAAAACCATGATATTTAACAAACAAGTATGCCAAACCTGCTTTCAGAGCAAAAACAGTTCAATTAGTATAAAAACAAAAGTCTATGTACTCTTTGAAGGCACCTAGCCTCTACTCAATTAGGTGATTAAAGAGAAAAAAAAAAACCAACAACAAAAAAAATGAATGATTATGTGAAACTGCCCCTGACTAGGACATCTGCATTTCCCCTGGGAACAACCAGCCCTGGGCAGACTTGCAGAGATAAAAATCTAAAATCTAACTGTCTCAAAAATGTTATAATTTAAGGTCAAAGACTTCTGAAGGCTTATAAATAAGCTTTATTTAATATGAGAAATTAAACATCTTAAGAAGAAACACTGCACTAAGGACCATATCCTAGATGGAATATCAATTATCACGATGAATTTCAAAGTAGTAATTATATTCTAAATAGTTTGATGGAGCTGCGTACTTGGAAATCAAATTTCTTTGCCCAATTAGGTCAGTTATAGATAACCAAAAACCAACTATTCATATGGTTTTGAATTTTCTGAGATAGCGCACATCTGAAAATTTTCATCCTGCTGTAAGCCAAGGAGAATGGAGACTATTCATTTTTTGTACACGATGGACTAAAGCCTTATCATTTCATTTAAATTTTTAAATAACTTGGCTTCTGCTTTTCTCTTGTGCTTCGTTTTGTTGCACATCCTTCAAATTGAATATTATTCCCCTATACCAAGAAGTACTATAATGCTTGTAATTTGGGATGCCACTGTAGTTTATTAGTGTGCATGATACTGTACCCCTATATCTCTGATCAGATTTCTCCTTCCTTACTTTACCTAGCTAAGTCATACTCTCAGCCTTCAAAACTCTGAAACCACCTCCTCCAAGAAGCCTTCAGTGGTTGTTCAGTGCTCTTTCCTAGAAATATCAGGTATTGTAATTGATTGCCTACGTCAATCTATCAGACTATCAACTCTTTTAAAGACATAGACTATGCTCAGTGTTTGTTAACTTGATGAATATGTGGTCTAAAGACCATATGCAGTTTACTTGACCATGGGTTTATCTACTCAAGAGTTGAAGAATAGGGAGTTTACCTCTTAGCTTACATAAAGGAGCTAATAAACCAGCAAGGCCTTAACTGCACAACCACAGCTCTCAATGTGTAACTGGACCCTCACTAGGAAGGGATTCTACATGGGCTTTAAATCATGAAGTGTTATTTACTACCTACATGGCCTTGGACAAATTACATCATTTTTCTAGACCTTAGTTTTATTATTTAGAAAATGAATATTATAATACCTACCTTAAAGAGTTTAAAAGGATTAAAAATTACTTGCAAAAAGTGAATATGTATACGAGTATATGTGTATATGCATGTGTGTATAAGGAAATGGGTATATGTGCATATGGATATTTGTATAACAAAAAGTGCCTAGCTTAGTAGGCTAGAAACTCAATAAAAGTAACAATTATTATTAGCAAGATTAGATTATTTACTTTTGTAATACAAACATAATTACTTATATAATTTGTAGCTGTAAGGATTTGAAATCACTGAATTATACCATAAAGCACTTGAGTCAAATTAGAGTCATCTAAGTGGAAACCCTTTCAATTCACCACTGTAATTCAATATTCATACAGCTTGACATAAATGAATTTCAGATCTTATGGGGTACAAATTGAAAAATCTGAATGACACTGCTTTAAGGATTACTTTTCTAAGCTGCCTACTCAGATGAAGATATATCATTAAATTATTCCTCTAAACATCCTCTCCCCTCTTTCTCTCTTAGACACACACACACACACACACACACACATAGTAGATGCTCAGTAAATGCTAAATAAAAGAATCTGATGAATGATTGGACTGCTCTGAATTTTAAAATATTCATAGACCAAAACAAAGCTTTAAAATGTGAATTCAAAAATAAAATCAGTAACAGTAACTGGCTTGTTTAACCCTGTATTTTATTATGAACAAGCAATACAATTTATATGCAGGAAATTCTGAAATAATCCTAATTCCTTACTATTCCATGAAAATACTTCACACAGGTTTCAGCAGTTACCCCATATATACTGGTCATAGGACAAAGGCTATCACTGGATCTGTGGGCTATCACTGGGAAGTGTCCAAAAAGAATCTCAGGCATTTTTGCTGTGATATTATACAAAGTTTTATAGATATTTATATGTATTTACATACTATAATCACCTCCACCATCTCACATAGACTGTTACAATAAATAAACATTTTCATACACAGTCTCTCATTTGAGCATCGTGATAACCCTGTGAGGTATATATTTGATATATATATGATATTAAACCCACTTAATAGATGAGGAAACTGAAACTAAGATTAAGTGACATGTCCGGGATAACACAGCTATAATATAAGGCTACTAGGCCAACACTCCTTCTGTAAGACAGCTCCATCTCTGAAAAGTTAAAATTGTTTTTACAAATGTACTACAAGTTCCCAAAGGCAAAACAGTAGGAAAGTATCAGGATAAAAGTCAGGAGATTAGTATCTGAATCTTAGTCTACAACTTTCTTTCTATATAAATTGGATAATATTCTTAACTTCTCTAAGCCTCAGTTTTCTCACTTGAATAATGGGAATATCAACATCTATCTTGCTGGGTTCCCATGAAGAATAAATGAGATCATGTTAATGGCTTCACAGCAAAGTAAGTCATAACGGGTGCTTAGTAAATGGTAGCAATTATGTTTATTATTATTTTCCTTTTTCTCTAGGCCTTAGCTATGTAATATGTTAACAAGTTTAAAGTGGATTATCTTAAAATTTTTGTAGTTCTAAAAGACTGCTTCTCCATTGGAAAGTGAGCCATTTCTTTCTATTTTAAGAAATTTTCTATTTTAAGAAATACTAAGGTTTCTAAAAGTAGTTACAACTGTCTCTATCTGTAGTTTCTCAAAATATGTGTACAAGTGCTAACAGGCAACATGTTCACTAAAGAAAGTAGAGCTTACCAGTAACTTTGCAGCTTGAACTCGAACTACCCAGGAGCCATCACTGACCATGTGACAAATTTTTCCAAATGCATCATCAACTAAGCGAATTTCTTCATTAGAAGAAGGGATTGGGACAATGCTAAATTTTAAAAAAAGGAAACCACAAATGACAAAACATAAGCCTAAAGCTGCAGGTTCAACTGAGTATGACCAATGAAAACTGGCACGGGTAGAATAATTGAATATTAAAATCCTAGAATGATGAAATATATTTAGGTGCACTGCAAATTTTCAGTGTCTTGAATAAAAGTGTTTAACCCACCAAAGGTTCAAAGATTTATGAAGATACCAAAAACTAGCTACCATAGAGTATTTTTATATCTCTAGGTTTATTCATCCCTACATTTGCATCACTCTCAATATAGTAAATCACAGAATAATTGAATATACTTGCAAATCTCATCCTAAAAGAAGAGGCAAATTCCAATTAATTCTTTCTTTTGTGGTGGGGCGGGGGGTGTCTGTAGGTTTATTAAAGCATTCTGGTTTTCTGAATTCAGCAGGCAATTTAACGAGGAGGAAAAAAACACTTCTTTTCCTATAGAAGTAGCTCCTCTATAAAAAGAATAATAATATTTATCTCTCCACATCAAAGAATCTCTGTGTGAATAAATTGATTTGATTACTGTGAAAATATTTATAACCAGGAAAATACTACACAAGGGATCATTATTCTCAAACCACCTGGTATCTTTATCTGGCATTTGTATTTACTAAAATGGGCCCCAAACAATTTTAAAGGTTAAAAAAGAGCGGCACGGGGAGGCTGCAAAGCACTTGAGACAGTCCCATCTCTTCATTTATAGAAGAAGAGGCTGGAAGCCAGAGAGGTGAAGTATCTTTCCCAAGGTACACAGAAAGTTCATGGAAGGCAGAGCTGAAGAACAAGGACTAGGTATTCTGATTTTAAGGTCTCTGCTTTTCCCCTATTGCACACTGCTTTCCAAAAATCTAAACAACATTCTTTTTCTGGAGGTGGGCTTTTTGCATGGTAGGAGGAAAGAAAATGGCTTAGCAATGAACAAAAGCTGGCTTACACCCACACTGACCTTTCAGGATAGAGCTGACTGACAACCCAGATAAGCTGGACTGCAGCACTGCGCACTTGTTCATAGTCATCAGAGAGCAATTTACAGGCCTGCAAACAAGGATTCCAAAAGTCTGTTAGTTTTGTGTCCCCCAGGTGATGTGCAAACTATTTTCACAATGAAGATAGGGTAGCTGAATAAGGATGCCAATCATAATACTTGTGGGTGGTTTTAACTTGTTGCATCTTTGTCCAACAAAGAATTCTTGGCCCCTGTCAGCTGCTCTGTGTTCTGACTATGCATCCTCCTACCCCATGTCAGAACCACAGACTGACAGCACAAAAGCCATCTAGAATAGCACAATCCTAGCAAAGCTGACTGGGAGCCCACAGTGCTACTTTCACAGGCTTGAAGACCAGAGATAGTTTCTTCCTCCATCTGTAAAATCAAAGCACAATTTTCTGATTGACAAGCTGTCTGAAATTAATGTACAGATTTTTGTTTTACTTTGCTCTGAAATGAAATATCCCCACTCCAGCCAGTCATAGCATTACCCTAAACTTCAACACCCAAACTACTCCATTTCTGAAATTTTAAAATTCTATATGCCATGCTATGACCATAATATGCTACTTCACCAGCTCTTCCATTTCCATGACTTAACCCATCATACCTGCTCCTCAATCCCACTTAGCCTACCTATCCATTTAATCCTTTTCTCAATCTTGGCACTTCTGACATTTTGGACTGGATAATTCTTTGTTGTGAGGGGCTATCCTGTCCATTGTAAGATGTTTAGCAGCATTCCTGGCCCCCTTCCATCAGACGGTTGTAGCACCGCACCCTCACCCTCTCCCTCTCCCCAAGAGTTTCAACAGTCAAAAATACCTCCTATCCTGACCTTTCATCAGCATTTGACACTGTTCACTGAGAACTCTCTCTTGCCTTTTCTGAAATATATTCTTCCTCTTCCTCCATCTGGTTGCTCCTCAGTTCCATTCTAAGGCTCCTTTATTGTCTACCTCTTAAATGTTGGATCTTGCCCATGGTTCCACTCTTGGTCTCTTTTAAGCTTCTTACTCTCCCTTGAGTATCACCATACACCTTAGATATTGATGGATCCGAATACTCATCTCCAGCTCTGATCTCCTCCGATCTCCACACCTTCAAAACTATCTATGACCTAGAATTCTTATTATAGTTGTTGTCCCACCAACTCTTAAAAAGTCAATATAACCAAAGCAACTAATTCTACCTTTAATCTCAAATTCTCCACCATAGTTCCATCCTCATTCCCTTGAAGAAGGCCTTGAGGCCCTCATCATTGCTTGCCTAGTGTTAAAAAGAAACAACAGGCCCAAACTGGAGTCACTTCTGCTAAGCCCCACCAAGACTTAATACCTAATCTAACTGCAGTTTCAGCCTCTCCCAAATGTAGAATTTTAATCCAAAAAGTCTAAAATTTCCTGGCCAGCACTATTAATTTGCTGATTAATCTGCCTGCCTTTCCCTAAAAGAAAGTAACCTTGTCCAAAATAAGCCACTTTTAATGTCCTTGCCCCACACTCTTTCTGCTGATAAAAATCTTCCATTTTGTACAACTCCTCAGAGCATCTTTCTATTTACTATATGAGATGTTGCCTGATTTGTGAATCTTTCCAATTAGATCTTTAAATTTAATTGGTTGAATTTTGTTTTTTAACCCTACTTAACTGACACAGTCTTATGCCACTAAACTATGAACCATCTGGTTAGCTCTTCTTCCTCTGCATCCTTACTCTCCATGTTTCCACATGGTTTTAGGCTTTAATTATTTGGCTTTCCACATGGTTTTCCAATAGGGAGAGAAGGGGCAGTTCACATCAACACAACTATTCTAAACTCATTCTACTTCATTCTGTAAAAGAATAAACTTGGTTTATACACCAGTCATAGGGGCTTGACTAATTATCATTTTCCTCCGAAAGATAAAACCACTGTGACAGGCTAATAAAATCTGGTCTCCAAGCATGGATTTAGATTGCTTGACTCTAGATTCCTGCAATTATTCTACAAGAGAAATACCACTTTGTAAGATCTTTCGCTTAGGTGGTCAATCAGCTTCTCCTAGTGATCTTTTAACTTCATTGTGCTTCTCTTTATCAATATTACAATAATTATGTGATATCTTTTTATATGATCCCATAGCTTTGGTCGTCCTCCTCCGGAAATACTCTAGATTGTCAAGTGTGGTGACTGACAAATGTGGTGCCAGACTGACTTCATGTTGGCCCAACTAACCAAAGATCAGCAAGACTACAACTTTGCTTACTCTGAATACTACACTTCTCTTTGCATACTCTGGTATTTATACTGATACCTAAATCCTCCTAAAAGTCCTTTCGCAAGTACTAGTGCTACTCAGTTACATATCTCCCACTCTCTTCTTACAATGCTATGCTTTGAATATAACCTCACAATCATCCCAATTAATGTTACCACTGTTAGCTAGCTGAAGCTCTACGTTTTCAAATTCTGACAACCACTGTGCCACCTTCCCAGTTTCACGATACTTCCCTTCCCCTTATAGTCATTTAAGGTACCTGATTATAAATTGTTTGGTGTAATTTCAGTCCTCTTTCATGGAGCTGCAACTATATAATAAAGATATAGTTTAAATATTTGGAAAAAAAGATCGATATTACCAGCATCCCCCATAATCCCTCATATTTCTTCCATTAAATCAGATTAACATAGTTCCTTTTAGCCAAAATCAGTGCTATATAAATAAGAAACATGGTCAAAGATTTTTCAGTAGATGTATTCGAACATTTAATAAATCTAACCCACAGACTCTCCTAAGGGGATATTAGAAAAATATAAAATAATGATAAGAAGGCTGAGGAAGAAATGGTTAACACTATCTCCTCCTAAAAAGTAGCCACCTGCCCACCCCTTAAATTTCACCTATATTTCTGAAACTTGGAAGGTACAACCTGTACCTATTATACTACTATACCCAGGGGGAGGGATATAACTTAGCATTGTATTACAATCGGTCCAGGTTATATCTTCCATGTTTCAGAAACATAGGTGAAAGCTACCAGAGAAGACCAAAGAAAAGCACAATGTCATACAGAAATGTGCGCCTTTGAGTTCTGTAATGCCACCAACGTCTTCCTGAAAAATATACATAAGGTATATCCTAGAGAAATTCAAAATGTATCCACGGCAGTATTTAGCCACAAACTTAAAAAAACAAATGAAAAACAAACAAACAAAACTCTCCCCATTTACTTTCCATGATCATATTTACCATAGCTTTTATAGCTGCTGTTCTGACACGCGGGTCTTGGTCAATGAAGTAATCCCCTATAATCTTCTGGACATCTCTGACAGCTAGGCCTTCAGCATCTTTTGCGACACTTTTCTCCAAAGAGCCAAGATTGCCAAGTAATTGCAGGCACTTATTTCTTACACCATGGGAGGTATCTGTCAGGTGCTATAAAAAGAAAAGAGAGAACAAAAGCACATGACTATCTTAAAAATAAACAAACATACCAAAAAAAAAAAGAGAAACAAAACCATTCTGTCACCTTTAGGGGTGACTTTGAACACTACATTCTCACCACAGCCTGTCTAGTATCATGTTACTTGAGTATGTGTCTTCCAAAAAGAATCATGAGCCCTTAGAAAATAAAAAATAAGATTCCCATTTGTTCATCATTGTATTCCCCACAGCTAGCACTTAGCCTTGTAAAGAGTATGTACTTAAAAAATTGCCTCTAAATTGCTATCAAATCTAAAAACAAAACAAAAATTTATAAATTTTTAAAACTTTTAATATCCATATAGTAATATGTAAAAATCTTAAGTGTACTGCTCAATTTTCACAAAATGAATATAGGCATATAGCAAACACCCAGATGAAGAAACAGAACATGACCAACACCCCAGAAACTCCCCCTTGTGCCCTTTCCCAGTAACTACTCCACCACCATCAAAAATAGCCAGTATCTTAACTTCTAACACATAGATTTGTTTTGCCTATTTTTGTACTTTATAAAATCAAATAGTGTCTGGCTTCTTTTGTTTAATATTAGCTTTGTGAGATTAGAGATTATAGACTGGCACATAGCTATGATTCATTCATTCTCATTACTGTATAGTATTCCATTTGTGAACACGCCACCGTCCATTTACCCTTTCTATTGTTGGCAGATACTTGGCTTATTTCCAGGTTTTGGCTACTATGAATAATGCTTTTATGATTATTCTTGAATGTGGCTTTTGAAGTACATACTCACATTTCTGTTGGATCTATACTTAGGAATGAAACTGCTGGGTCACAGGGCATGTATATGTTTAATTTAAGAAGATGCTACCAAATAGCCTTCCTAAGCAGTTGTACTAATTTAACTAATTTATCCTTCCACCAGTGATGCCTAAATGTTCCAGTTGTGCCACATCCTGGTCAACACCTAGTACTGTCAATCTTTTTCAATTTAGCACTTCTCACCAGCATTATAAACAAATTATTGGTTATCTCTCTCTCATACCTAGTCCAAAGCTAATGAAATAAGCTATTTACATAATGCACTAACAGGAACTGAAAATATGAAATGAGTTTGCACGGTAGGTTATAATATGGTGTGGAATTCTCCTTTTTAAACTTTTTAAACTGAGGCCCACAGTAAAAAATATCCATTATGTTGCAACATAACACTCACATACTATGTGTATATATATGTACATACACACACACAGAAATTTTAACAAGACAATATTCATCCTTATATCTTGTGATGTGCTCTGATATTTCAACTGTTTTGTTTTTCAAAAAATACTGATCATGACCCATGAAACTGATTGCAATACCCACCAATGGATCATGATACTCAGTTTGAAAGGCACCAGTATAGAGAAAAGTAAACGGAACTCAAAATTTAAAAACCTGGGTTCACAGATCTCCTTAGAAAAATGGCTAGTTTTAGGACTGGGTCAAGATATATATAAGAAGAGTCTGTGAAGAACTAATGAAGTCTAGATCAAAAGGACACAGAAACCAGTGTGAAATGAGCTCCCATTGTCAACATTTATATGACACCAAAAGAAAGCACACATCTAGAATGCAGGACTTCCATAAGACCAATAACCCAGTTTCTTCGATAGATCTATGGCATTAAAAAAAGGGAGCACTGTTACCAATTAAATGAACTGGCATGAAATGATATGAAGTAATTTAATAATGGCATCATGGCTATATTGAAAAATATTATGTTTTATCAGTTAGAGATACATACAGAAGTATTTATAATTGAAATAACATGTCAGGGATTTACTTTAAAATACTAAAGTAGGTAACACGAAAAGTGAGAACAGATATAAAAGATTGCAAAGCATAAGTAACTCAAATTTACACTCGAAAACTAGAAAATAGCAAATTTGAAATTTTCTGTAATATGAATTATACACACACACACCACCTAGCTTAAATTTTCAGCTCTGACACGCTGTAAGTGTAATTTTGGTCAAGTCACTGGACCTCTCAGAGCATCGAAGTCCTCATTCCTAAGAAGGAACAATAATACATACCTTCATAACTTATAGGTTTATCATGAGGTTCAAACAAGAATGTAAAAGAAAAAAAAAACTTTCTATACTATATACTATAAAGCATGGTATGACTATTAGTTATTATTACTACAATCTAAAATAGTAACAGAGGTATATGGTCACAGATAAAGTATACGTATGGTTTCATTAGGAGATAACTATGTATACAATTATCAATACAAAACAAGTGTTTTTAGATATTCCCTTTACATTCAAATTTTCCATATATAAATGAAATCATTAATTTGAACTCAAACAGCTAGTTTCTTTCCCTTTTGCTCACTCTCTCTAACATTACCGGCACTCTCAGGAATCACCCATCTTTATCCTCTTGCCTTAATTCACTAATCCCCTATTTTACAGAACCACAAGATAAGTGATATGTCTAATAACACAAAGATAACAGTGAGAGAGCTAATACTGGAATCCAAGTCTCCTGACACTCAGTCCAGAGCATTTCTCACAAAGTGCATAAATATTTTCATGATTTTGAAAACTTTACTATGTTCAGAGTTGGGCATTTGAAGCTTACATACTTAAAAGTCTCTACAATACCTGTTTTCATTACAAATATGAATATTGTTACTGCCCTGTATCGCTAATCTCCAGCCATGAAGAATCATTCAGGTTTCTAATTACTGCCTAATAAACACAGTGATACCAAATAATCAATTCTTATGATTATTAACTAGGCTGCCAATACCTTATGTAAGTAACACATACACATGCAACTGAACAAACCAGAAGATACATCAAATAAGTACATATATTAAGAATAATACTAACAAGAAAGTTACAAATAATAGAGAAAAATTTAGAATGAACACTGTAGTACTGAGTTTTAATTACAAATAGAGAACAACAGATTTTCAGTAAACATAGACACAGAAATATAGACGTAAATGTGAGTATATAATGTAGATATATCCTCTAACACTGTCAACTGAGAGGGCCCATAAGCAGCAACACTCCAACAGCAATGTGCACATTTAGTGCCCAGATCTTGGTTTCAAAACACAATTCTCCACTAAGAGGAGCCAGGGCTTCTTGGAACAAGGCTAACTCCAGGGCTAGAGCAGAGAAAGTAGTAAGATGAGCCTGGAATATTTTACTGTACCAGAAAAAAATGAAATATTCAAAGAATGATAGAGAAAAGTCAAAAAGATACAGAAGCTAACTTGAAGGGGGTCCTACTTGGCTGAATCAAGGAATGTGAACAACGAGATGAATAATGATAGTAAAAGATTATGATCTGTAAATAAACAAGGACTCCATGAGCTCATCACTGATATTAATAATTGGATAGAATATTTACATACTTTCAAAGTACTGCCCCCCAAAATATTCATTTCAAAAGGAAAGAGTAACTTCACAGTGAAGAAGTTTGACACTACTCTAACCAAGTGGTTAAAGTAAACATCATCAGTAATGGGACAAATCAAAACGGTGCACCACCTAATAGGGGGCAATGAGAAGAAAACAGCATTCATGATATTCTTGCCAAAGATGAGTAACTTGAATCTAATTATGAGAAAATATAAGACAAACCCAAATTCAGGGAGATTCTACAAAACACTTGTCCTATAATTTCCAAAGTGTCAGGCTATAAAATCAAGGAAAGACAGAGGAATTATTCCAGACTGAGATGATGAGATATGGTGACAAAAATACAATCTGTGGTTCTGAACTAGATCCTTTTCCTGTAAAGAACATTACTGGAACAAATGGTGAAATTTGAATGAGGTTTGAGGATTAAATGGTAGTAATATTTTGATGTTAATGTCCTGATTTTAATAATCGTATGGAGGTTATGCAGGCACATATCTTTGCTTATGGGAAACACACACTGAACTTTTCAAGAGTAACTTACTCTAAATGGTTCATACTTACTTTAAAATGTTTCATAAGAAACAAAAGTACTTTATTTCTATAGCTGGAATTTTTCAAGTTTGAGATTTTTAAAAAATAAAAAGTAAATAGTCTAAATACACACAAAAACAAAATAACCATATTACTTAATAAACATTAGAAAAATATTACATTATCTCTAAGAATAAGTATTTTAAGACCATAAAAAGAAAGGGGAAGCAATGCAGAGAATGCCTCCAGGAGGTGTAGGAGGCTTTGCAGAGAAAATAGATTTCATAAACTGTTTCACCTCTTATTCAAGAAGCAAAGTAGCATAGTGGAATGAGCACAGACTGGAATCAGATAAAACTGGGTTTGATTATTGGCCCTGCAACTTAGTATCTATTTAAGCTCTACTAGGCTGGATAAACTTTTAGAAATTCTTACTTTGTAATAATAGGAATATACCCTACCATGAAGTTTTATAATGAGTGAATGAAAGGAATTCATTTAATAATTATTGCATGTAAAATCAGCTTATAGTGTCTGGGACAGAACAGACATTCAACAAGTATAAGGACCTAGCATAGTGCCTGGCACTTACCATGTTCTTTTAAAAACAACCTACTTAAGAAGAGAAAGGGACAGGTGGAGAAAAGAAGAACAGATGATGGGAAAAAAACAAACAGAAAACAGAGAAGGGTCAGGTGTAAAAGTGGGCCTCCTGGATGATACAGGTCTGCTGATCTGGAACAGACAAATATGAACTTTCTGTTGATAGCTGTCTGAAAATAGGGCAATCTGTCATGAAAGGCTAACTTGGAGGAGAAAACAAAGGAAACCTGCTGAGAAAACTCCTATGCAGAGGGTAGGATTCTCAGAGGGAACCTTTCATTATAAAAATGGCTCAATCAAACATTTTAGCTCAGAGTTAATTCTTGCTTCCAAGTTATGTAAGCTACAGAAATATGAAGCACACGCAATGCCTTATATATAGTAAGGGCTTAAAATTGTCCATCAAAATAAGACACTGAATCTTAGAAGTTAAAGAGAAACTTCCAGATATAAAGCTGGCAATGACTCTGTCACAACTGATACAGCAAGTTTTTTTTTAATAAACTATATTTAGTATGGAATTTCTCATAACTAAATTGGTGACTAAACCACCAGCCCCTGGAAGACTGCTACCACTGTGACAAATACTTTTATTTTCAAACAACAAACTAAAACTTTCTAGCTTCTATTACGGTAACCAGGCAACACTGATGCACATATGATCTGGCTATTACTGAATGTTAGCCCAAAAGAGAGAGTAAGTATAAATCATACCCTCAGGAAAGCAATTACAACTTTATGATGTCCTTCCCCAGCAAGTTACTTCTTGCATCCACGGCTATCATCATGAATAGCTGCCTAGGGTCTGCTCGGCAGATGATGCTATTTCGGCATTATACCCAGGCTATTCATTAAAGTGTCATCATTTTTATATTAATGGAGTAAGTAAACCATATCCCCAATAATAAGAACAATTCATGTTAAAAAAAATGAAATAAGCTATGAAATAAAAAACTGTATGGTTCTATCAGTTGCCTTAAGAGCTTAATGTACTTTTGCCAAAGAATTAAAAGAACAGAAAAGAAAGAAAGGCTGGAAGAGAGACAATAGGGCGACAGAGACAAAGAAGAATTAAACCAGGCTATAAGGAAGTCTTATAAGCAAAAATGACATTTGTTCTTCTAGAAAAATCTTCACATATAGGAAAGGAAGTAGAAGACCTCCTGTTTCAGTTGTGCAGATGCTACACAGAAAAGAATATTAATTTCCTGGCCAAATCTATGAAACAAACTTCTTCATCTTTCAAATAAGGATTAGATGTATAATGTATCTCAAGGAATTATAGATAGGATAAAATGAGACAAATTTTGAAAAGTTAAGAGTACCCAAAAGCATGACTTTTTTTCCTATTATGAAACAAAGAATATGAATCATACCTTGTATTTAAAAGATATATAAAGGAACAATTTTAACTTAATAAGAATAGAACATAATATATTAAATAAGAGATAGGAAGGGATGGAGGGAAAGCTCTATTTACAGTAGAATGCCAACTAATAAACATAGAAGTAATGATATGTGCTGATCAGCCCTGCACTCCAGCCTGGAGGACACCTTCAGAACAAAGGAAGATTTCTGCTAGATTACTAACCACCCATTCTCCACACCTATGAAGAGGAAGAACCAAGAGTCATTCCCTATGGCTAAAACCATGGGGAACCTATGAGTTAAAGGCTGGAAACTGCCAGGCCTTTCACTCTACATATTCTTTCTTACCTTTTCAAACTACACGCACTTCCCTTTCCTCACTGTATGTCCATATTAAAGGAAATGGGAACTAAAGAATGATATATAAACTGAATTCCCTGAACACTCAGGGTCCCTCTCAGTGCCTTTACAGTCTCTCTCAGTCCTTCTCTCTATTGTCTCTGTCCCTCTAGGTCCCTCTCAGCGCCTTTACTCGGTCTCTCACTGTCTCACTCTGTCTCTGAGAGGAGACCACACTCTGCCTGTGGAGTGTTACCCCTTTTCTAATAAACTTTCCTTTTGACTCTAACTTTGGCGTGTGTGTTGAATTCTTTCTTCAATCTCTGCCAAAGGACCCTCTTCTTCTCTCAGTACAGGGCTTGGTCTCCCCGTCACTCGGGGAAATTTGCCCTGTCCTGCGTCAGAAGGAATAACAGTTTAAAAATCACCATTTTGCAATTATCAGAGTAATAACAAACTTAGCAAGATTTATTAATAGTTGCTAAAATACTGAGTAAAAGTTTGATGAGGAAGAGGACATTTATATAATTTCAAAGTATCTCCCCACAAATTACTTATTAATCACAAGGGAAAATAGTACAGTAAGTCCTGACTTCAGTGTATAAGGAAATCAATTTTACCATAGGCTAATTGATATCGGTAAGAGTTGAGTTCCTACAGCGCCTCATCAACATTATAATAAAATGATTTGAATGAAACAATGTTACCCAAGGATCTGCTGTGACTCTACACTGAAAACTCTAACAGATGCCACTTTAACCAAGTATCAAAATCAACATCAATAAAATCAGTCAAACCTCATCTGTGCCTCATGACACGATGCACTAAGATGCAATATAATTCATGTGGTATTCCCGCCAAAATGCATAACCTGATCTAAACTGAAAATATCAGATAAATACATTCTAGAAAGACATTCTAGAAAATAAATGTCCTATTTTAAAATATCAAGATCATGAAAGACAAAAACAGGCTGAGGGACCTTTCCAGATTAAAGAAGATGAGATATGAAAACTAAATCAATATGTGATTCTGGACCAGAAAAATTTATATAAAAGATAATACTGGAATAAGAAGTAAAATTTGAATAGTCTGTAGACTAGTATTAGTATTGTATCAAAGTTAAATTAACTGATTTAGGTAATAGTATTGTGGTTATAAAAAATTTATCCTTGTTAAGAAATACACATATAAGTATTTACTTTAGTGGAAAAGGGGCATGATGTCTCAAATTTACTTTTAAATAGTTCAGAAAAAAATAAATGAGAATGATAAAGCAAATGTAAGAAAGTGTTAACTACTAGTGGATCAGGGAGAAAGGTACATGTAAATTATTTATAATATTTTTGTAAATTTTTGTTAAGTTTGAAATTGCTGGGGTGTTTGGAGTCTATCCCATACCCAATCCAATGCTTTCCCAGAAGTCCTTCTCAGTAAAAGAAAGGCACCACCATCTAATCTGGCACATAAGCCAGAAACCTAGGAATCGTCCTCAGTAATTCCTTCACCCTCACTCCATGCTCAATCACTAAGTCCTGAAAATTTTATTTCTTAAATATTTCTAAAATCTATCCACATCTTTCCATCAATTTAACCCAAACTACTATAATCTCTCACTCAAGCTACTACAATAACATCCTAACTGGTCTCTCCACAATTATACTGGCCTCTTCTCCAATCAGTTCTCTACAATGCAAGAATAATCTACTCAAAAAACTTTAATGGCTGCTCGGCAAGACCCTGATCCAAGCCTAATGATTCTTAAATGGTTTTTGGTCTCAGGATCTCTTTACTGTCTTAAAAACTATTAAGGACATCCAAAGAGCTTTCATTTATATGGGTTTTGTCTCTCGATATTAACTGTATTAGAAATTAAAACAAAATTTTTTAAATATTTCTTTATTAATTCCTTTACTCAAGTATATGAAGAAAATCTAGTATGAGATATGTAGTTGAAAAAAGAGGACTAGTAAGACCTTCCCTCAGAGAGTCCCTAAAAACACTAGGGGTCCTTAGAACACACATTGAGAACCATAGCTCTAGCTTTACTGCCATTTTTAAACTCATCTAACACAGTGTGCTCCTTTCTATATAGGATCTTTGTACACACTGTTCCCTTGGTCTAGACCACCTTTCCTTTCCCATTCACTCCTTCCATTCCCTTTGCTTAATTAACTCTTACCAATATTAAGATCTTAAAATCTAAGCTCAACTATCATTTCCTCTAGAAAATGGCTGAATTCTTTAATTAGGTTAAGCCCCACCACCCACACCATATTCTTCTCTTGGAGCTATTAAAAAAAATTTTAGTTAAGAAACCCTGCCCTAATCTTACATACCTGACAAACTATTTCATTCAAAACCCAAGTCAAATAACTTCGATTCCAGAATGCTCTTCCTTAATACTTCTCTTACCCCAAAGACTTTTCCACTCCTTCATTCGAGCAACTTTAGATACCTCAGTTACTTCTGTTATTGCAAGAAACATACTATATTTTATATGTTATAAGCCTGACTGTTGGCTCATGAGTTCTTTAAAGGCTGGAATCCTATTTATCCAAGGAAGACACACAGATGGCCAATAAGCACGTGAAAATATGCTTACCATCATCAATCACTAATCATTACAGGAAATCAAAACTACAAATATTCCACTTCATACCCATTAGGATGGATAGTGAGAAAGAAAAAAAAAAGAGAAGAGAAAAGGAAAAGGAAAAGTTTGCAAGGATATGGATAAATTGGAAGCCTTGTGCACTGCTGATGATAATGTAAAATGGTAAGACACTGTGGAAAACAGTATAGCAGTTCCTCAAAAAATTAAAAATAGAATTACCACATGACCCAGCAATTCCACTTCTGGGTATATACCTGTATTAGTCTGCACTGGCTGCCATAACAAAATACCACAGGCTGGGTGGCTTAACCAACAGGAAGTTATTTTCTGTTTTGGATGCTAGAAGTCAAAAATGAAAGTGACAGCAAATCAGGTCCCTTGTGAGGGTCCTGTCATTGACTTGCAGACAGCCATCCTCTTGTCATGTCCTCACATGGCCTTTCCTTTAAGCACAGAGAGAGAGACAACTCTGATCTCTTCATCTTCTCATAAGGACACCAATCCTATCTGATTAGAATAGGCCTTATGGCTGCCTTTAACCTTAATTACTATCTCCTTAAAGGCCTGTATCTCTAAGTACAATCTCATTGGGGGTTAGGGCTTCAACATATGAATATGGAAGGACATAATTCAGTCCATAATACCCATAAGAATTGAAAGCAGGTACTCAGAGAGAGATTTGTACACCCATGTTTACAGCAGTATTATTTGCAATAG
The DNA here is from genome assembly GCF_902729225.1 of Pteropus medius. NCBI lineage: Eukaryota > Metazoa > Chordata > Mammalia > Chiroptera > Pteropodidae > Pteropus > Pteropus medius. The sequence goes on from NW_024352784.1 coordinate 7,222,318, forward strand.
CCAAAAAGTGGAAGTAAACCAAGTCTCCATTAATAGATGAATGGATAAACAAAATGTGATATAGACATATAGTGGAATATTATTCAGCCTTAATGGAATTCTTATATGTTACAACATGGATGAACTTTGAGGATATGCTAGAGACTGAATGTGTTCCCCCAAAATTCATATGTTGAAATCTAATCCCCAATATGATATTATTTGGATGTGTAGACTGTCTGATTACATCATGAGGGTGGAATCCTCATAAATAGGATTAGTGCCCTATAAAAGAGACTCCCAAGAGTTCCCGTCTCCCTTCTACCATGCAAGGACATAGCCAGAAGACAGCCAGCCATCTACAATCCAGAAAGAAGGTTGTCACCAGACACCAAATCTGCTAGCACACTGATCTTGGATCTTCCAGCCTCCAGAAATGTCAGAAATAAAGGTTTGTTGTTTAAGTCACCCAGTTCATGGTATTTATTTGCTATAGCTGCCCAAAATGACTAAGACAGGATATTATGGTAAAATAAACCAGACACACAAAAGAATTACATGATTTCAGTGATATGAAATACCTAGAGCAGTCTAATTTATAAAGCCCAAAAATAGAACGGTGGTTGCTAGGGACTGGGGTGAAGGGAGAATGGGGAGTTACTGTTTAATGGATAGTTTCAGTTTTGCAAATCGAAAAGAATTCTATGAATGGATAATGGTGATGGTAGCACAACAGTGAGAATATACTTAATGCCACTGAACTTGTACACTTTAAAATGGTTACTATTAACAAATTTTATGCTACGTATATTTTACCACAATTTAAAAAAATTTTAACAAAAAAGTTAAACATATGTTTATGAGTCTGTTTCTGTTTTGTTTTGTTTTAGGTTCCACATATGGTGAAATCATAGGTATCTGTTCTTTGTATGACTTATTTCACTTAGCATAATACTCTCTAGACCCATCCATGCTGTTGCAAATGGCAAGATTTCATTCTTTTTAGGCTCTGTAAACTGACGACTGCCGAAGAGGTATGGAGAAGGGTGAAAAAGGTTAAGGAGAATAAGAAGTACAAATTTCCAGTTATAAAATAAGTCACAGAGATATAATGTACAGCACAGGAAATGTAGTCTATAATATCATAACAACCTGCTACGGTGTCAGATGGTTACTAGACTTATTGTGATCACTTTGTTAGGTATATAAATGTTGAATAACTATGTTGTAGTTCTGAAATAAATGATATTGTATATTAACCCTACTTTAATTAAAAATAATAAAGTTTTAAAAACATAAAAATTAAAAGTTAAATATAGATTTACATGATCCTGCAATATAAACCCAAGAGAACTGAAAACATACATCCAAACCAAAAAAAAACCTATAAACATTTTTAGCAGCATCATTCACGATAGCCAAAAGTAGAAACAAATCCAAATTTTGACAGATTCACAGTATACCAGAGTGAATTGTTTTTAATAAAGACTTTATTGAAATATAATTCACATACCATAAAATTCATCCAGTTAATATATATAGCTCAATGATTTTTACTGCATTTATATGTGTATAATCATCAGTCAATTTTTCAACATTTTCATAATTTCGAAAAATACCCTTTTGCTATAAACCACCTATCCCTCTATCCATCTCAGCCCTAAGCACCTACTAATTGACTTTCTGTCTCTGTAGATTTACCTACTATGGAAATTTCATATAAACAGAATCATAAGTGTGGATTTTTGTAACTGGCTTCTTTCACTTAGCATGTTTTTAAGATTCATCCAGGTTGTGGCATGTATCAATATCACATTCCTTTTCATGGTCAAAGAATATTCCATTGTATTTTGTTTTACATACTCATTATAGCTGAGATGGTTATATGGCTTGCTTCCATCTTTTGACTATTATGAATATTGCTGCTATAAACATTCATGTACAAATTTTTGTGTGAATATGTTTCAGTTCTCTTGGTAAATACCTATGAGTGGAATTGCTGGTTCATATGGTAAGTCTATCTTTAATTTTTTGAGAAACTGCCAGACCGGTTTTCAAAGCAGGTAAGCCATTATATTTCTCCAATAGTAGAGGAGAGTTCCAATTTTTCCACATCTTCACCAACATTTGGTATGGTCAGCCCTTTTTATTATAGCCATCCTTAGGGTGTGAAATGATTTCACACTGTGGTTTTGCTTTATATGTCCCTAATGCCTAAAGATGTTAATTTATTAGCTATTTATATATCTTCTTTGGAGATATACAAATGTCTATTCAGATTTTTTGCCTATGTTTTAATTGGGTTATTTGTATTTTTATTATTGGTTTTTAACAGTTCTTTATATAGTCTAGATATGCAAATCCCCCATTAGAAATATAATTTGCATTTTTCCCCACTTTGTGGATGTCTCTTCACTTTGTATCCTTTTAATCACGAGTTTTCAATTTTGATAAAATCTAATATATCTATTTTTTTCTTTGGGTACTTATGCTTTTGTCATATCTAAATAAGCCACTGCTAAAGCCAAGGTTATGAAAATTTATCACTATGCTGTCTTCTAAGAGGTTTATAATTTCGGCTCACATTTAGGTCTTTGATTCATTTTGAGATGTTTTGCATATAGTATTAGCTAAATTTCCAAATTCATCATTTTAAATGTGGATATCCAGTTGTCTTAGCACTAAGTGTTAAATAAACTATCGTTCTCCATTGAATGGTATTGGCACTCTTGTCAAAAAGCAGGTGACCACAGGCACATGGGTTTGTTTTTGAATTCTCAATTCTACTCCATTGATCTTTATATTTATCTTTATGCATTACCACAGTAATCTTGATTACTGGTGCTTTGTACAAAGTTTTGAAATTGGCAACTGTAAAGCCTATTATTGTTGCTCTTGTTCAAGACTGTTTTGACTGTTTTGGATCCCTTTAAAATACAATCATTTTCACGTATAAGTTTTATACTTCTTTTGCTAAATTTATTAGTATTTTATTATTTAATTCTACTGTAAATTGTTTTCATTTTCATATTGCTCATTGAAAGTATATAGAAATACAATTGATTTTTTGTATATTGATATTGTATCTTACAACCTTGCTTAACTCATTTATTACTTCTAATAGTTTATTAGTGTATTCCTTAGGACTTTTTAGGGCCTCCAGCGCAATGCTGAAAAAAATGTGGAGAGACACACAGGATATGTTTCTTTCCTGATCTCAGATGTGGAAAGCATACAATCTTTCACTATTAGTATGATGTTAGCTGTCAGTTTTTCGCAGATGCCCTTTATCAAGTTGAGGAAGTTCCATTCTATTTCCAAGCATTTTTAGTGTTTTTGTAATGAAATGGAATTGCGTTTTGTCAAATGCTTTTACTCTATCTACTGAGATGATCGTGTGGTTTTTGTATTTCATTCTATTTTCATAGTGTATTCCATTAACTTATTTTCAGATGTTGAATAAACCTTGCATCCTTGGGAAAAATCCTACTTGGTCATGGACTATAATCGTATTTACATATTGCTGGATTTGATTTGCTAGTATTTTGTTTGGAATTTTTGCATCCATTTCATAAGAGACATTGGTCTATAACTTGCTTTTCTTGTGATGTCTTTGTTTTCAGTATTAGGATTATACTAGCCTCATAGAATGATTTGGGAAGTAGTCTCTCTTCTATTTTTGGGGAAAATTTGTGAAGAATTGATATTATTATTGTAATGTTTCATTTGAAGACATCTGGGCCTGAGCTTTTCTACATGGGTTTTTGTTTTGTTTTTTCATTATTAATTCAATTTCTTGTCATAGATCTATTCAGATTATCTACTTCCTTTTTTTTTTAAATGCCTAACAGCAGCTGGTATTCCTAGGTGGTCTCCCATCCAAGTACTAACCAGGCCCGACCCTGCTTAGCTTCCGAGATCTGACAAGATCCGGCACATTCAGGGTGGCACGGTCGTAGACTGTCTACTTCTTCTTGAATCAGTTTTAGTAGTTTGTGTCTTTGTAGGAATTTGTCCATTTCATCTAAGTTATCTAATTTACTGGCATATAACCATTCACAGTATTATTATTATTTTTATTATTATTATTTTAGGCAAGGCAAATCTTGGTTGAACTCACAGATTGCAAGCACCTTATCAGTTTACAATTCCTTATTTTTAATTTTTTACGCCTACAGCACCTAGTCTTCCTAGATGGTCTCCCATCCAAGTACTACCCAGGCCCAACCCTGCTTAGCTTCCGAGGTAAGACAGGATCGGGCTTGTTCAGGGTGACATGGCCGTAGACATCACAGTATTATTTTATAATCTCTTTTATTTGTCAGGTCAGTAGTAATGTTCTCTCTTTCATTTTTTCTGATTCTAGTAATTTGAGTCTTATCCCTTTTTTGCATAGTCAGTATAACTAAAGGTTTGCCCATTTTATTGATCTTTTCAAAGAGCAAGCTTTTGGTTTTATTGATTTTCTTTATTGCTTTCCTATTCTCTATTTTATTAATGTCTGCTCTAATCATTCTTATTTCTTTACTTCTGCATGCTTTATTTTGGTGTGTTCTTCTTTTTCCAGTGCCTTAAGATTGATTTGCAAGCTTTTTTCTTTTTTACTACAGGCACTTATAGCTAAGTATGCTTTAGCTGCATCCCATAAGTTTTGGTATGTTATATCTTCATTTTCATTCATCTTAAAATATTTTTTATTTTCCTTTTTGATTTCTTCTTGGATCCACTGTTTAGATAAAGTCTGTTGTTTAATTTCCACATATTTATGGGTTTCCCAAATTTCTGTTATTTATTTCCAATTTCATTCCATTATAGTCAGAGAACATACTTTCTATTATTTCTATCAAAAGGGTGAATGTTATTATATGTGAATCATATCTCAAGGCACACTGTATGACAAAATCACATCCAAAATGGCAGCAAGCAATAGAAATAGCAACCGTGGGTGTAAACCATAGTCTTTTCTTACCTGAATCTGCAAAAGCTTATGACAGATCTGCTATTTCCAGATTTTTTTTTTACCTTATTATAAGCCTCTACAAATGGTGAAGAAACACACAAAAACCCTAAATGAGAAACTGGCAATGAATAAGAAAAGTTCATTCTTAAGAGAGGAAATATAAATGAAGAACAAATCTGAAGCCTCACTAGTAATCTTTTAAATAGGAAATTTGAAAAAAATGAAACACCATTCTCCTCCTACCATATTAACAGGTTTATCTCTAATTTTTAAACACTGACATCTGATGCTAGACTGATACAGTGAAATTAGGTACTCTCATATACTGCTGGTGGGCATATAGACTGGAATACTTTGGAAACTAACTTGGCAAAAAGTATCAAGAGCCTTAAAAAAATTCTAAATGCTTTTAACTAGTTTTTCTACTTGTGACAATTTATGTTTAGGAAATAACTCTAAATACAGAAAATATTTGAGACTAATAATATTTATTACAGTATTATTTACAATTTAAAAGTGTAAGTATAAATTTCAAATAACAGGAGAATAGTTAAGTAAACTATAGTTTAATTATTGTATAAAATAATTATTAAAATGCATCCATTAAAAATGTTTACAAAACATTTACAACAAAAAGAAAATACTTGTTATGTTAGTAAAAAAGAAAAAACTGTATATAGAATACAATTACAGCTATGCGTTTTGAAAAACTGCAAACAATCTATATAGGAGAAAATCAGAAAGGAATAAATCAAAAAATTAATAATGGTTATCTTTGGGTAGTGAATTATGAGTATATTTTTTTCTTTACGCTTTTCATTATCTTTCCAAAGTTTCTATGAGTATAAATTTTTATAATAAAAGGTTTATTTTGATCAAATTTAAGAAACTGCCACTTCCAAGCATGACAATCCACTTAGTACAATTACAATGCCTCTCTTACAAGTACAACCTCACAGATATATATATATTCACATGAGAGACAAATTCCCTCAAACACACAATCCTTAGCTTTTTCCATTTAGTCTCTTAATATTATACTCTGTCAAAGTGTTTTATGTTTGTTTGTTGTTGTCACTGTTGTTTATTACGATAACTGGAACACTCTTTCCTGGGGCTCAGAAATAGCATTCTAATTCTAGGAATATAATACTCTTCTACAATTTAAATATACTTGTCTTCTTATAACCTCAAAATCAATTTATCATAAAGATTAAAGGCAATTCTACAAGGTTTAGAAGCTGCTGTTATGTACAACAAAAGGCAGCTAATTAAAAGTTCCATAATAAATCAAAAGGCACAACTAGTGTGCATGTATTTTTTATAATCAGAAAAAATTTAAAAAATTTTCCCAAACACTTGTTTGTGTCTAGCTGGTCTGTTTATTAAGGCAACAACGCATAAGAAAAAGAACATAGGCTTTGGAGTCAGAGAAACTAGAGTATATACCCTGGTTCTGCAAGTTCCTAGCTGTGAAAATTGGGACAAATGAAACTCTCTCAATCTCAACTCCTACCTTGGTAAACAGGGATAACAGTACTTACCTAAAGGACTGCAAGGAACAAATAAAAAACTGGATGTAAGGTATCATAATAGGCAAAGTGCTTATATTAGGCACAGTTTACATGTAGCTACTATAATTATTTCTATTTCTTTTGGGAGGCTGAGGAAGTTCATTTTATAACAAATTACTCAACTTTATTCCTAATCCAACATTAAGAAACAAAATGAGACAGTTCTTAAAACCATTAAGAATCCTTAGCAATTCTCAGATACAGAGTTACAATGTAGATCTAAGCAGATCTTACAGCTCATACAACCTCTCCTGATAACACAAAACTATTCAAGAAAGAAGCAACCCATGTCTAACCATTATACTCTTACCTTGCAAGCTACATCAACTAATCGCATCTGGATAGCTTGATTCTCTGGGAGTTTAGTGCCTATTGCAAGCAAAGTGTCCAACAGTTGAGCTAGGACTTGATGAGACTCTAGAAAGGAAGGTGGAAAGTTGTGTTACAGAATTTCAAAAGGAGATCACTACAGACACTAAATTTACTTGAGTAAATTAAAGAATGTAGATTTTTGTCAGCTAAGTCCTACTATTTGATCCTTGATTCCCCTTAACTAAAAGTTAACTTCCTAAAAGGATCATATTTCACCCTTTTCCCCATTTAGAAAAAAAAAGTGCAGCTTGCTGCCAGCATTCATTTAACATCACATGTAGGAATACTACATTTTCTAGGTTTGACATTTTCAGCGCTCGAGAATTACAATATTTTGTAAATGGAAATACGACAACAGAATGCTATAACTAGAATGATGTCATTTGTTGCCAAAGACTATCGATATACTAGAGCAATGCAAAAATAATAATAATAAAAGCAATATATTTCATGGCAAATTTGGGGGGTAAGGTTGGGATTGTAATCCGTGAATTATCTCGGGATAAACACTGCAGCTGCAAGCGCCCCCTACAAGTATTCTCAGGGAAAATGGGGAAAAGGCTAAAAATTTAAGTCGTCCACAGGTTGGCCAGTGCTCCAGAAATGTTTAGTACTTGACAAATTCAAGGGGTTTTGGTTGCCGTCAAGATAAAGTCCAAATTCTTTCACAGGGCATATATACATACATACCATTCCCTCCATGACATCTAGCTCCGCCTACCTTTCTAGCCTCATCTCTTTCAAGTCTCCTCCAGCATCTGTTTTCCCAATTACTTATGATTTCATGTCACCCTTTCTTTGCTCAGGCCAACTTCCCTATCTAGAATGCATTCACCCACACCTGACTCCATTCTCAACCCAAATCCCCAGGGAGAAACTACTAATCTTGAAGTGTCACTTCCTGTATGAAGCTTTTCCTCCTTCCCTAAGAATTGACCATTTCCTCCTTTGTGCTTCTACTGAACTCTCTGCATCAGCTACACCACTTTACTACTTATTTTTGTACCTAATCAAAACAGGAAATTGAAAGATTCTTGAGAGCAAAGACTGTGTTTTATTCACCTGTGTTACTCTCAGAATCTAGCATGACTCATTATATGTTCAACGAATATTTAATAAATGAGCTAACAGCCAAATCCAAATATATCAATATCAATCATCCTAGCCAGATTTTCTTATTTGTCTAAATTCTCTTCTTTGTTCCAAAATATGGTTCTTGTAACACTAGTGGTATACAAGATTTTAGGTGGCATTCAGATAATCATTTGTATATTATTAACCATGTATATATTTTAATGAATATAATAAAAATTGCAGTTACTATTTGTTGATGTCACATGACACGTTTCTTTTTAACACTACTAATATAAAAAACCTAGAAACAACTTCATATTAAAATTGTGTTTGTATTAAATTTTGACCCAAGACTTTTAATTCACAGGAAACAATGAAAGTATTTTTTTAAAAAATGTTTTGAGAGGATGGTCTGTTTTATTATAATGCCAATATAATCACATTAAAGAAAAATATTTTAAAATTCCGACTATTACTATATGTTTTGCATATTACCTTTTATATACCTTTTATATGGTTGTACTTATAATGAATGTATTATTTTGCGTTCTCACTTAACATTATGAATAATTTTTTCCATGTCTCTACATTATTTTCAGAATCTTTATAGTACCAATAATATTTTAAAAACTAAAAGGTACAGTAGCATGTTTCTAATTTTTTGCTTTCGTAAGTAGTGGCAAAAAAAAAAACCCATTTTTTTTTAAAGCACCAAAACAATTACATTGCATCAGTACAGAAGTATCCTTTTTTCCCATGGAAAGTTCTTAAAGGAGCTAGCTATATACATGGAAGAATTTCATACTTTAAGATTGAGAATTTTAAAGAGCCATAGACTTTTTTAGTTATAAATGGCCTTATAGAGATCATCTTGTTTAAATCTTTCATTTTGCAGATGATAGAAACTAAGTCCCATAAAGAGAGTTTAAGTGAGTTAAGTAGTAGATGAACTGAAACACTTTATCTCCAAAATAGAAACATTATGAAAGAGTTAATTTGTTGCATACATCATCCTAACCTTTAAAAGAGACTCAAATTAATCTAGTAGTATACCTAGAAATAGCTATTTTACTTTTCATTAAGTATTCTAATTCTGTCTCTTTTTAAATTTTCTCTAAGAGATTTGATCTGGGATTCTTCCCAGTTTCCAGTTCCTGCCCTGCCTAGGTTCATAGAAGATAGAACTGAAAAGGACCATAGAGAACATGTAGTTCAAGCCCTTTATTTCATAGCTGAGGAGCATAAACTCCAGAGATAAAGTGCTAAAGTGATTCTGTAGTATTTGTGGCTTAGAATTAAGCCACAGACTTAGAATTAAGAGTCTCCTGGTGATTAGTCTAGTATGTACAGAGACAATTACATCTATCTTATATCATACATAAACTATCTTAAGTAAATGGCATGTGGTAGAGGTCAATAAATGATAGCTATTGAGACAAAACTATATTTTAACTCTAATGTAAACATATGTACATAATTTTATTGAATCATCCTCAAATTCTTTTTCAATACCAGCAAAACAAAATTTTGTTTTAAATTCTATATAAAAGGAACTAAAGGTTTCTGCTCTGATTATATAGCTTTTAAATCGCAACTTACTTTCATTCTGCAGGATGTTAATGGCATCATCCATAATACAGTCTGGTGAAAATCCTGCAGTCTTTGACAATAAACCCAATAACGATGCAATTTTCAGTCTCACAGATGGATCATTCTCCTAGAACAAAAGAAGCTATTGTTACCTTGATATGCTACTCTCAGCTAACCAACAAACAGGAACTAACATCTCAAAAGAGATTCAATGATCGAAGTATTCTAAGGCTTTATTTCTGAAAAATTAACTTTATATAGTTCAGGGGAGAGAGCTTTTTCAGTCAGTATGTTACACCCAAATACTGCAAAGTGAATGGGAATTTTATTTTTAATGCCTTCCTGATGTCATTAACTTCTAAGTAGAAATGTGCTTTGGGGGCTAAAAGTACTTCTCCTCCACTGTGTAGTCACGTTAAACATGAAGTGCAGCAACTTGGACTAAACACTGCCAGCACTAACCACCCGATACTGTTGCCAGCACCACTATTCTTAGAGCTCCTGGAAATTGGGTGCTGCAGAAAAAAAATCTCACTCTACCTGTTTTTTGGATCACCAGATCTTGATTAGAAGTCGGGGGCATGTGAGCCTAATTAGCTGGGACTAGGTCTTGTACCTGGGCTCCAGGTGCAAGGCAGACTAAGAAACGAGTGTTTGGCCCTTTTAGCTTCAATATTGGAAGGTGGTCTCTAATTTGCACCAAAATTCCTATGGTGAGAAATTTCCCCCAATGATGAAAAGGACCATATCCTTTTGTTCATCACCATTTTTCAAGTATGTAGCACAATATCCTAAGTTTCTAATGAGGTAACTACTCACAACAAGGAGGCCTCAGGTGGGGGAAGGAGCAATAGACACGGAGTCAAAAGACCTAGAATCCTAGCAGACCACTTACCATGTATATATAACCTTGGGAATGTCATTTTCTTGGGCATAACCTTACGCTGTGGGGTGTAGCAGAAGGAAATCTGGCTTTGAAAGTAGCCAGATCTAGGTACGAAGCCCAGACTCCCTACGCAACAGTTATATGTCTTGAAAGGCTAATTAACTTTTCTAAGTCTCATGTGTGAAATGGGACTAATAACCTTAGGGGGCCACTGAGAGGACAAAAGCTAGCACTGAAATGGGCACATAGAGAACAGTCAAATATCAGTGCCCTTCTTTCTTCCTCTCTGATCATCAATCTTTTCACGTGGAGGGTAATATGGTACTTCTATGAGTACCATATTCACCAAACTGTGAATATGGTACTCACAAAAGTACCATAAAGAGCAAATTAAAAAAACATCAAATATAAGGATGCAATCACCAAGCCCAGAATAAATGCCCTGTTTTTTACACAATAAATTGCATGGGAAAGAAAAAGAGTGGTGGTAGTGGGGATTATTGCAGATTGAAAAAGATGTAAAAGGACAGACAAATCAACCAAAAGCAATATGTGAATCCTACTTCAAACAAATCAACTTTAAAAAGATTTCTTTAAGATAATCAGTGAAAACTGAACATGAACTAGATATTAGCTACTATTAAAGCATTATTGTTACATGCGATTTAAGTCCTAAAATAAGTCTTATCTGTTAAATCTACATAATTAAGTATCTATAGGTGAAATCATATGCTGCCTGGGATTTACCCACTCCCCAAAAAAGTGGGGGAATGCATTCAATAAGAATGGCAAAATGTTGATAATTGTTTAATCTGAATGAGGAACACCTGAAGGCTCATATTCTTTTCTCTCTTTTTGTGTATGTTTGTAAATTTACAAAATAAAAAGTTAGCTTTTTGGAAAAAAAAAATCACATGAAAGTGCTTTGTTCTATGTAAAAATGCAAAGTAATTTATTCATTCAACAAACATACAAGGAGTACCTACTATGTGCCAGGCATTGTTCTAAGTGCTGAGAATATAATGATGAATAAAACGGACGTAATTCATGCTCTAATAGAGCTTAAATTCATATGGATAGGACTGGCAAAAGAAAATACATTTCAGGTGGTAAGCATTCTGAAGGAAAATAAAGTGTATAAGGGGTTATGTATAAGGGAAGGCTATTATAGACAGGACATGAGGATATGAGTTTTGAATGGACACTTAATTAAGTGAGACAGGAGAGCCATAAGAAGGTTTAGGGAAGCAGCATTCCAGGCAGAAGAAAACTGCAAACCCAGAATATAGGAACTTCCAAAATGTTACATTTAAAACTGTAGAAGAATACATACAAAACTTAGTGGTGACTCTCTCCAGAATAACCTCTGAAGAGTGTATTTTGTTTTCTTAACCTTTTTTCTTACAGAGGCAAATCTCACTCTTTATTTTATAAATAATTGCTTGAATCTGTTACAATAAATGTTACTGTTGTGATTTTTAAAAGACTAAATTTAAAACTCTATACATAACCCTTCAAAAGCTTCCAGTTTCCTTCAGAAAGAAGTCTGAGCTACTGAACATGCCATGAAGGCCTGCCTAGACTGGCCGCTATGTCACCTCCCACAATTCCCTACCAGTGATGCCACGCTGCTTCAAGAGTCTGTACTTCTGCTCAGATTGTTCCTCTGCCTAGACTGCACTCCCTATCTCCCACACCTACCCTTGTCCTGCCCCTCAGGTGTCAGCAATCCCAGGAAGTTGCCTCTGATCCCTGAACTGAACTTGGATGCCCTTCCTCTTGGAGGACTACAGCACATTGGTGTGACTCTTTATTGTGATTACGTCCGTTTCCTCAACCAGACTATAAGCCACTAAAGTGACCAGCAAAATACCCGGGAAGCATTCTGTAAATTTTGATAAAAATAAAGGGCAGACTACAGGAAAAGGAAAAGTCAGGTGTCCTTAATTCATTCAGCAAATAATTCATCTATTCATCTGTTTAACAAGGATTTCCTCTGCACTTACCAGGAGCCGCTATGCTAGACCATGGTGATACACTGCCCTCATGGATAAAGTTTAATGGGCAAGGCAGATATTTATCAAGCAATGTCCAAATAAATAATTATAAAGTCGTATTGTAAACTACAGAGTTCTATAAAAGCATATAACATATCACATACAGACTTTAACTCCGTTTTTATGTTCGAAGAGATTCTGATCTAATTTGAGACAGAGGGAAGAAAAAAAATGAATAAATGCCCTGAGTCATGAAAGAATATCACATCTCCCAGAACTGAAAAAAAAGGGCAATGTGGCTAAAATGTAGATTGATATGAAATGAGGCTAAAGAGAAAAGCAGGTGCCACATCTTTGTGAGAATTATGGCAAGGGCCTCTGATAGTACCTAGCATGTAGCAGGAGTTCAAAACATACTTGTGCATTATTAAATAAATAAAAGAATAATTTTTGTCCTAAGAGGAATAAAAATCCTTTGAAGAATTATAAATAGAAGAATGACATAAACAGATTTGAGTTTTTGAAATACCAATCCAGACTCAATATAATGATTGAATTGGAAGGGGCAAAAGTAGAGAGAAATATTAAGAGTATATTGCAATAGTCCAAGAAAGGATAACGACGAGCCTATCACTTCTGCTCTTTATGTTCAAAGAGATAAAAGACAAAATTGAGAATTTCACCAGACAACCAGAACTTTAAAAAAAAAGAAATTACAAAAATGATAAAAAACAATAAATGAAATAAGAACCAATGGACAGGTTTAACATCAGCTTAGATAAGGTGAGAGAACTGGTGAACTAAAAGGTCCAGAACGAAGCACAGGAGATAAAAGAATGAAAAATCAGAAGAGAAGGTAATAAAATAAAATGAGACGGTTTATCATATATGCAATTGGAATCCTCAAAGGAGGGTGAGATAACACAAAGCAAAATTTGAAGAAATAGCCAAGAACCTCTCTGATGGAAAGTACACGCAGACAATAATACAAGCACTATGAACCCCAAATAAGATAAATGAAAAGAAATCCACATATTGGCATATGACAGAAAAAGTACTGACAACAGACCAACGAGAAAGTCCTAAAAGCAACCAAAGAAAAAGACACATTACCCCTCAAAGGGATCAGTAAGACTAAAATCTGACTTTTCAATAGAAATAATGGAAGGCAAAAAGCAATACAATTATATATGTAAAGTATTAAAAGAAAATAACAGCCAATCTAAAATTCTACACACAGTAAAAACACCCTTTAAGAATGGAGATAAAATAAAACTTTTCTATACAAACACAAAGAATTCGTCATCAGTAAACTCACAATAAAAGGAAATATCAGAGAGTATGCTTCAGCCAAAAGGAAAATCATCCCAGATAAACAGTCACAGGTGCAAGAAGGAAAGAAAAGCAATGATAAATACATATCGGTAATGATAAATATGTAGGTAAATCTAAATGAATATTGTCTGTATAAGAATAACAAGGTCTTCTAAAGCAAAAAATGATAAATAAAAGTATCAGTTACACTCACATGTAACTCAGGAAGGTGGATAAATATAATTAAGGTCCTTTCATTGTCCAAAACGATAAAAGTACCATTTAACATTTGACATTCAAGGAAGGGGGCTAGGAAGTGTTGGGGTGGGATAGGCAGTTTCAATTTCAAATAAAGGGATAAGGGAAGGCCTTAATGAAAAAGTGACATTTGAGTAAAGACTTGAATAAAGTGTGAGTAACAGACATATGAATATCTGAGGGAAGTGTTCCAGGCAGAAGGATACATAAGTGGAAAGACTCCAAAGAAGAAATATGCTTAGCAGAGAAAATGGCAGAGCAAATCAGAGAGCAGTGGCAGGGAGAAAGGTTCTAAGCTGAGAGAACAGCATATGAAAGATACTGATTTCTAAAAACACTAAGGTTTTTGCAAAACTCCAAGCATTTTGATTAAGCTAGAACATTATATACATAAAGAAAAGAAACTTTTATGTCATACATAAAAGATTTAAAGGTCGTTTATGGAAAGAGAGACTGAAAGAAAAAAGATAGGAAGCTTTTGCATTGAATGCATCCCAACACATATGATATGAAGTACAAATTATCTATAAAGTATTCTTAAAATTCTCAAAAATATGCTAAACCTGAATCTAACAAATAGAACTAACTTATAGTTCATAGTAAATACAGGGGATAAAGGAGCAAGTTAACCCCCAAGGAAGTAAATTCAGAAAACGACATTTTACAAAACAACTAACTGAGTTTAACAGGTCAATGTCACCAACATAAAACAAATTATTCTAGATTTTAAAAAGAGCAAATTCCATGTGTGGACATTGTTTGCATTTTGATTTGAACAAACAGTTGGGAACAACTAGAGAAATTTGAACATAGACTAATTATTAGATGACATTAAGGAATTATTTAGTTTTATTTGATGTGGTTTGGTGGTTATTTTTTTTTTTTTTTAAATATCCCTTTTTTAGACAGATTTACTGACTAGGGAAAAATATCATGACACTTTAAAAACTTCAGGAAAACCAATAGAGGAAGCAAATTTGGCAAAATATATATATTTTTAATTCTCCTCCCCCCGCACTTCCACTCTTGACCTACGGATGTTGCCATCTCTCCCTTAAGAACTGGATCTCTGAAGGCAGGGCATCTCCTCCCATGTGCTTACAACACACATCCAGAGGGCCTGGCACACCTGGAGTATGGGCTGTGACTCCGCTGGGGCTTTAACCCAAGACCTTCTGTGTGTAAAGCAGACGTATTAACCACTACTCTATGGAACCACCCCAAATCTGGCAACATATTAATAACTGTTTAATCCCAGAGATGGGTTTTTGGCAGTTCATTATAGTACTGTCTCTACTTTCCTAAAAACTTAATAATTTTTATACTAAAATTTACAATTTTAATTCATCTGTGATTCAAATATTTGAAAATCATTTATTTTTTCACTTCAGATATCATTTGTATATAAAAACTGAAAAATGAACACATTTTGTGAATTTTATTTTCTGTTTAAACTATTTCCTGTATTGAATCATGCATCTTTTTTCTAACCCATTAAAATACATGGCGAAATAAAATGTCACTTAGCTATAAAAAAATGGGCTATTGCAATTAAACATTAGAGTCTTGAATTCGGGCAGTAACAACAAGATGACAGGACTACATTCCAGAGATAATCTCGTTAAAGGGTCTCCTTGGATGTAGTTAACTCCTCCTTTTTGCTTCTACTGCACTCTGTACATATTGCAGTCACAGTATCTTCAGCAACACAATGCACTTTATCATGCATATCTATCTTCATCTAGAAAGTGTAAGCTTCTGAGGACAGGATTTGGATCTTTTCTTTTTATCTTCGTATCTACAGTCCCTAGCATACAGAAGACATTCAGTAAGGCTGAATGAACACCTTATTTATTTTGCAGACATGACACAACTCTTATACATACTCCCACCAGGTCCTCAAGACCTTCTTACCTTGTAATAATGTTCCAAGAGAATCCTGACTACCCCCTCCACACTTTCTGCCTCAACAGGCTTCCTGGCAAACTGAAGTAGGTACTGCAAAGCATCTGCTGGGGAGGTAGCTTTACACAAATCTATGTGGAGTGCTGCAGATTTACTTGGTTTTGTCAGTCGGAGTTTCTTAGTAGCAATTTCCTCCTGTTGTTGCTGCAAGGGGATAAGAAAGGTAAGACATGAAAACCTAACTGAAAACAGAGTCTGAAAACTTAATTTCACTTCATTTGATGGAAGTAATTTTCCTTTATAGCAAATCATGTATTTAGGTAACAGAGCTAGCCTTAGGAAAAAGCAGTGCTATCAAATGGTAAAAGTACTGAATTGGAGACAAGGCTATGAGTCCCAATTTTGCTTTTCACTAGCTATGACTTTGGGCAAGTCATTTAATTTCTCCAGGTCTCAGTTTCTTTCTTTGTAAAGTAGGTCCACTGACATTTTGTTCCGCCTATTTCTTAGGATTGTTGTAGCTTTAGAATTAAGAAAACACAAATACAAAGGATCTGCTCCATTCTTCGTAGAAATCTGAATTCTACAAATATATTCAGGCTGTGCTGAGGCACTCACCAGGCAAGGTTCATCTAAAAGGGAACTTGTCGCTTAAGGCAGCCCCTGATGGGTAAGTATAGAGAGGATCTCCTGGTATCAACTATAACATAAATGTTGTAGTCGATAATTTCCCTTGCACCCTGACACGTCATTTTGATATCCTAAGCAGTCATCACTCTAGAAATTTACACTCCTACAGAGATTAGGATTATTAGGAACACAGTATGGCATGATACAAAGACTGGGGGCTTTGAAGTCAGGAATTTGGGTTCAATAACCACTTACCCATTTCCATCCTATTCTACACACTCAGTCTTCAGTGTTATCATGGCTAGAGTTAGGTCAAAAGCTGGGAAAAAAATTTTTTTCCCTAAAGAGTATGTAAAGGGGAGGAGAAACCAATATCTGCAATCGATCAACCATCAATAACATTTTAGAGAGCTGGTCCCTATGATCTCTCCAGGGGATGCGGAGATAAACCAAGTATTATCTCTGCCCTCAAAGAGCCCAGACTAGTGGGAAGATATGTATACTGGTAATTACAGCAGTACTGAGTAGTAAGTACAAACAGATGAGTACAACAGAGTACCGTAGAAGTAAGGGAGGAAGAGTCTAAACTCTTGCTGAGGTTTCAGTTAGTCTCAAAACAAAAATATAAGTCTACTGGGTAGAGAAGAAAAAGAAA
The DNA here is from genome assembly GCF_902729225.1 of Pteropus medius. Lineage (NCBI taxonomy): Eukaryota > Metazoa > Chordata > Mammalia > Chiroptera > Pteropodidae > Pteropus > Pteropus medius. The sequence goes on from NW_024352784.1 coordinate 7,239,512, forward strand.
GGGAGGAATGACATCCATTTTATGTAAAAGAGACATAGATAAAAAAAAGTTTGGAGAGGTACAAACACATGGCATGCTGGAGGAGGGGTGAGTAGTCTTGAGAACTGGGCATGATGTTGGAGAAAAAAAGTGACACTGCACAACAATGTCAATGTACTTAACACCACTGAACTGGTTAAAAATGGTTAAAACGGTAAATTTTGTTATATATATCTTACCACAATTAAAAAAAAGTGGGCAAGGGAAACAGAGCCAGAAAATCCCAGAAAGCAAGCCATAGAGGATGGAGTTCTATGAATTAAGAAAAGTTTCCTGAATCTTGACTCAATCTAAAAATTCAGGAAAACTAATTTCACATAAAAAGGAGCAACAAAAAGTGTCGAAGTTAAATCTTAAAGTTATTTTAAGAAAAAAAAACAATAAGGAGCAAACTAACTTCCCTAGAAAATGGGAATTTGCTACAAAAATGTGTCCTTTAAACAAAAAGAAAGTGATACAGCTGGAAGGAATACTGTCAAATTATGAAGGGTTAAGGAGTTTGGCTGAGGAGTTTTTACGAAGAGGAGCTGCAAAAGAGGAAAGCTCGATTTATCAATGTAATTATCTCTCTGTACTATAAATCATATATATGCTGTTCTCTGTCCACTAGACTATGAGCTCTTCAAGGAGAGGGATCCTAATTGGACTTTGTAGCTCAACACCTTTCACTATACCTGATGCATAGTAACCACTCATTTGCTCAATAAACTCTTGTTGAAGGAACGAATGAAATGTTTAAGGATCCGTTTCCTTATTAGTTTACTTGACAGCTAGATGGTCTGTATTGCTACTCTACAAGAGGAAGGATCTAAGGGTGGCCTATGGCTCTACAGATGCTGCTGATCTCCTGGTATCAACTGGAGGCTTGTCAGAAATGCAGATTATCGCCTCACCTCCCACGCCAGACATACTCAGTAGAATCTACAGTTCACTGATCCCCAGGAGATTTGTAGACATAAAGGTCTGAGAAACACACCTGGGGAGACTTAGGATCAACCTCTACCGTCATCTACAAGGAGGCACATGGAGAATCACTGCTCCAACGCGGGCTTGACCCACTGGTTCTGAACTCCAATGGAGAAAGGTATTCCCTCCTTCTTAGGTGAGCTCCACCAATGGAGAATTCTATCCCTATGAAGCCTGTAATCCTCGCCCGTTTTCACTGGTCCTTAAGGATTTCTACTGACTTCTCTTCCAAACTCTGAGACTTCTGAATACAGCTAACTTGTCCCTGGGCGCTTTTTAAAAACGAGTTGGAGAGGCTGCCACTGATTAGCTGTGTCCTCGTCAGCCTCAGAAGCTTTAAGCCCACATCTGCAAAATAAGAATGCTAATGTAACCCAATAAGATGACGAGTGTTTCCTGGCTACAAAGCGCTTTTGTTTCTTCTAATAGTTAAAAAAAAAAAAAAAGGCGCGTCAGACTGCACATCTTAAGCATAACAACAGTAGCGGCAAACGAACACGCCCACTAAAGTGTAGTCTCAGAAAACCTATCAAAATAGTCGGCGCTCATCCCAAGTTTGTGGTGCCTGTCATGACAAAGTGCCTGGGGCGTGGATAACATTCTCCTGCCCTAGACCGGTCCCGCGACCTTTTCTTCCGGAGCTTACCTGAACCACCTTAGTGAATTCTTCGTACACCCGCTTCTTTAGGTGCGCCGCCATGGTTGCCCTCGGACCCTCTCAGCTCCCGTACTTGACGAGGGAGGCGGGGTGAAGATATCCGGAAAACCTGCCTGGACCGGAATAACCGGCCACGGTCCCACAAGGCACTGCGATTCTGGGAAAGAAAGGCTGCTTCCGGCTGCTCTATTGCCCTGCTGCGGTTCGGCTGGATCCCGCAGCCTAACCCTAGACCGCCAGGGGAACGGAACCAAGATCGTAGCGCGGAGGGGGTGGAGCCTCTGGCAGAGGAGACGGGACTCAAAGCCGGGGCGAGCCAAAAGGAGCCTTCAGGGCCTTACTGGTGGTCTCAGAGGGGCCGAGAGACTGACGCAGAAGGAAGCGTAAGGGAGGTAGGAAGTACAAGGTTAAGGACAGAGGCCAGGCGAGCCACAGCCACGGACGAACTCCGAGCTGCGTAACCACCTTGACTCCCAGACAACGGAAAGAGGCCGAGCTGGCGTTCCCATCGTCCTTTGCTGTTCACACCGTTTGCAGCTTGTAACTTGCCTGAGTTTTCCTTTTGGTCAGTGGGTGCTCCACCCCTCTCTTGGGGTGCTTTTTCCTGCCCCCTCACGCCAGTTCAATAGCTACCCGTGGTTTAGCAGGGGTTCCTAACCTCCCGGCCACAGACCAATACAGGTCTGCGACCTGTTTAGAGCACGGTCGCACGGCAGGAGGTGAGCGGTCTTTCTCCAGCGCTACTCAGCTCCACCTCAGATTATGAGGCAGTAGATTCTCATAGGAGCACCGGTCCCTGGTGCCAGAAATGTTGAGAACCGCTGCTGTAAGGAATCTCTGATAGCTATGGTTGAGTGGAAAGAACCCTAAAGCCAAGGGTCAAGCAAGGAAGCTTCCGACTACAGCTGGCGCTTAATGAACAAGTAGATTCAACCACAAGTGGGCAGGTAACAACAAAAACAAAGCAACAGAAGGAAAATTGAGAAACAGGCCAGACTGGTATAGGAACTAGAATACCCCCCATTCTCTAACCTTTTTGTCATATTTGTGATATTTTAAGATTTATTTTCTCAAATCATATTCTTTAATTGCGAAATGAAAAGGTATTGATTTGAAGGCATTTTGTTTTGACTTTCATTATTGCGTGTGAGAATACAATGAGATGCCCTACTGAATCCCTTGGGCTTCAAATAATCTTCCCTGTCCCTGAGTGTATAAAATTGAGTGTATAACAACACTCAATTTCCCCTTGGAAATTGGAGTCGGTCACTCAGACTGGTATAGTAACCCCTTCTCTACCTGTTGGCTCAGCAAGAAGAGCCAAAAATGACCGGGGCAGTCCCATTACATATTCCAATGTAATAAAACAGTGACTGTGTTCTTTAGTGGGACTGTTCCTCCGTTGGGGACCAAGTCTCCTAACCCACTGAACTCAAGAATCCATAAAAGTGACAAAAGACACTACTACCTCCACCCTTGAATTCCCAGACCCATGTGTTCTGAGAGAAACTATTATATTTTAACTGCTGGTATAAGGCATATACCACAAACTCAGCACCTTAAACTCACAACGTGTTGTTTCTCTGCTGACACCGTAACTGCGTTTGCAAAAGGTCATTACATCGTTTTTATGATGGCAACTACATCTGAGTGATGGGGTACCTGGAAAGACCACAAAGTTTCTTTGCTAAAATTTTTTCACCATGAAATAAGCTCCTTAGAAGCAATGTGTGAAATACCATGAAAATGAATAAAGTATCCATGAATGGTAGGGCTGGCAGAAACATTATAGTTAGGTTTATTAGGATGCTCCAGGAATATATATACAAAGAGATATTAGGGTACTATAACAATATCATAGAGTGGCTTATAAACAACAAATTTATTTCTCAGTCCTGGAGGCTAGGAAGTCCAAGATCAAGGCGCAAGCAGGTGAGAGTTCACTTCCTGTTCCATAGCTGTCTTCTCACATGAGAGAAGAGGCAAAGGAGCTCTCGGGTGTCTTTTCATAAGGGCACTAATTCCACTCATAAGGACTCTATGCTTATGACCTAATCACCTCCCAAAGGCCTTACCTCCTAATACTACCACCTTGAGGGTTAGGATTTCAACATATGAATTGTGGGCAGGGGTGACACAAACACTATCTATAGTAATAGGAAAGTCAAATCTGAATCTATTTCTGTGAAAATAAATAAATCACCACACTTTCCCTGATGGGAAGGGTCCAGTGTGTGGTAGAATTATTGCAAAAATGGCCCTAATCCTCCCCCTCTGTGTGTGTATACCCATTGAAATGCAGCTTTGAAACTGCTTCCATTAAGAGATAGAATTTATATCCTCACCCTTTGAATTGGGCTGGCCTTATGCCTGCCAGTAGAATGCAATAAAAGTTACAGTGTGCTAGTTTTGAGCCTAGGCCTCAAGGTTCATCCACTTACCACTTCCCCAGGGCTTTTGCTTGATTTTAGAACCTTACCATTGCCATGAGAATTAAGTACCACCTAGCCTGCTGGAGAGTGAGTGACCACATGGGACAGAGCAAAGTTGATCCAGCTGAGGCCATCTTAGCCTCACTCCAGCTGATCCACCATCTGACTACAGCTGCATGAGTGAGCCCAACTAAGACCAGAAGAACTGCCCAATCTGTAGGCTTATGTGAAATAATTAATGGTTCTAGTCTTAAGGCATTAAGTTTGGGGGTCAGGGTTTGTCATGTGGTCAGACAGACCCTAAATTGCTAAATTGACTTGCCACACTTCCATAGTTTCAGCTGGTAAGGAGACAACAAGCCCAAATTGATTTAGACAGTTTATTATTCACAGTACAGCAGGTGTCATAAACTTCATGTTTGTATCACTTCTGCTTGCCCAACAAGCTCCATAGGGGTGATGTAGGTGAATAACATGCACACAATAGATCTGTAACATGGATGAAGAATACTGAGCTTAGGGAACTCTGAATCTTAAAAGATGAATGTTGGCAAACCTGCCCTTGGAAAGAGGCTTTATTATACTGGTCAGGAAACAAGTCTGCCTTCCAACCCAGTGAGAGACATTTTTTTATCATCCTGAATTATCTTCGGGATTGGAGAGTGATATTAGCTTTATTAAACTGTGATGTAAGTAAATCTGCTCCCTACCCCTAAGCAGCACTGCAAACATCCTCAAACAAAGCCATCAGTTCCATTTGCTTAGAAACACCAGCATCTCTTCCAACAGTTTGTTACAGAGCAGTATAACTAAATTTACAGTGCAATCAACCTAGCATCAAGAAGTGTCTTGATGGTAGCCCACCCCCACTCCCAGGGAAAAATATATCAGGGGCTCAGTGTTGGTCTCTGTTGTTGGACATCTATCAGTTGTCTGATCAGTTTTGGTGTGAGGAAGTCTTTACTATAAAGCCAATGCATTACCTCCATCTCTGCCACCATGGCTACCTTTTTCATGACGCCACTGAGTAAACGCAGGAGCTGGGGAAAGAGGCCAACTGATTATGTACAGGTTGGATCACTGTGTCCATTTTTTTTTTTTTTGAGCCTCTTCTAGAATGGATGCCCTCTGAAGAGCATTCATAGGAAACCTATATTTCCACCATTCCAAGAGGTCCAACTACACACCAACTCCCTAGGCCTTCTTGTCACCAATCTTCACTAGGTACTTTCTAAGTCTTTAGACAACCAGGAAGGGACCTGGCATGTAATACCTAGGGAATCAGACTTCCAGGATACTGAGCACAGCAGAAAAGGGAAGGGAATGGATGAAGAAGGGGATGGGAGAAGATGAGGAAAATAAGTAAAGAATTAAAAACAAAAAAGAGTTACTCTAGGAGAACAATGTAGACCTGAAAACCTGGCACAGTGCTATGGATGAGAATGTCTCCATGAGGGCAATCTCAAAGATTTTACTCTTTCTTTGTGTTTTTCCTTTGGATTATGAGTTATATTTAGCATTCGGTTTTAAGTTTTCTTCTTCTGACTTTATAATTTTCTTTAGTCGATGCCAACAAATCTGAAGAGTCTCATATACTCCTATAAATGAACATAGATAGTATTTTAAACTTTATTAACGTGCCTCACTATTTTGCTTTTTCTATTAGAAAACAGGAAGGGAGGAGATGGTATTGTTGGGTAGACAAACAAGAGTATCCACTTAATTTATATACTTCTAATCTATATCTTTTTGGAAATTTTTTTTTCATAACTCCATAAGCTCTGCCATCTTAAATCCTTTTGGAAGCAAAGATTTAATTAAATTGCATTGACTTAAATGAGAATTTTCCTCCCCAATGGTTTTAAGCCATCCATAAATATTTTAATTGTTGCATAATAGACGTAACATAACTAACTTGACTTACTTCCAATTGTTTTGTTATTGTAAGTTAAGTAGGATAAAAATAGTATGTTCTCTTAATTGTATTATGAACTGCGTGTTGGAAAAGGATATTGGACTTGCCTTTGTTTAATGAAATAGTTTGGTAAATTGCTTAGGAAGAGAGGCAGATGCTAAGGGATGCAGGCTAGAGCCAAAGCAATAAAAAATGGTTGCTAGACTGGAACATGGTCTTCTCCTGGCAAATGACAAGAATACAAGAAAGCTAGTGGAATCTCGGCATGCCTCTAAAGCCTGTTTGGAACTGGCACACTGTCACTTCCACACATATTCCATTGGTCAGATTAAGTCATGAGGCCAAGCACAGTCAGTGGGGTGGGGAAAATTACTCCCACCTACAGAGAAGCCTGACAAGAACAGGGAGGGAAGAAAGAATAGGAAATAAATACAATCTGCTAGTGAAAAGCTCCTAGTGATGGGAGTGACTGACACACTTTAAAGAATAGGTATGCTCAATATTCAATTTGAAGTTATTTGCATTTGTATTTTAACTCTCTCTCCTTTATTTGCCTGTATTTTCCACTGTCTGCTATGTGCACAGTCCATGGGCATAGCATTTGTAAAAATTAAGAAAGAGATCTGAGTGTTAAATCTGGGTAAGCATAGTGCAGAACAGCATCAGGTTCAAGACATGTAGATGATCCCTATGCTGAATGAATCCAGCAGAAGCAGAGAACCAGAACTGACTCTAAGAAGACAAGCCCTCTGGGAATATGCAGAAATCTTGTGGAGGACATTGACCTTTCCATAATTCATGAAATTGAGATTTTTAAGCAATCCTATTTAGATCTTAAGAAGCAGGATGTCTTCTTGGAATCTAACCACATACTGATCATACAGGTCAAAGGGTATGAACTTCTGTTTCAGGCTTTTGATAAATAATGTTGAATTGCTTCATGATAAAAAGTTCAAACAGACATTCAGTTACTGAATTAAAATGCTTGTTAAAAATGACTGTGTTTGCAGTAATTTTATGTTTAAATTTGAAACTCCCTGACTCAGTATTAGTTCCTTAAACTTTGGCAGTTAAACTTGACCTTCAGTTCTGGGGAACCCAGGATGGCTGGTCATCCTACTAGGCACGGAAGCAGGCCATCTATCCCAGACCTGGACTTGGAGAAGGATGAATGTCTACATGTGTCCTCCTTAGAGTCATATATGCCTTAGGTTGAGAAGCAGAACCTGAAACAGAGTCTCTTGTGCAAGTGATTTATCGTGGATGTGCTCTCAGGGGGAGTGAGGGAAGTGGGGAGAAGAAGAAGAACGCTAAGCGAGAATGTGAAATTAAAAGTTGCGTACATGAGAATGTCACGTACATGAGAATGTCAGATGAAGAATGACTTGAGTCTGATCCCATAAGGAGCTCTGGAACAGGAATTACAACAGTTGGTTCTTCCTTGAGGTAAGGGATCAGTCTTCTGTACCTACACACAAGCGAGATGGCATTTATTTCTAGAGCGAGTCTCAAGATTAGAGTGCATGAGAATCACCTGGAAACCGTGTTAAAACAGACTGGTGGACCAACCTCCAAAATTTCTGATTCATAGGTCTGAGGTGGAGGTCAGAGAATTGTATTTATAACAAATTCCCAGGCATTACTGACGCTGCTGGTCCAGGGACCACACTTTGAGAATTACTGTCTAGAGGACAGCTGTGAGGCTTTAGCAACCAATATTCACAGCATCTGGGAAAGGAGATCTGAGTGGCATCTACTACAGGTACTAACTTGGCATCTTCCTCATGAAGGCACAAACCAGGGCTAGGGGATTGGCCTACAAACTGAAACTACGTTTTTTAGATCAGACTACCTAGATTCATGGTACCCCGTTATTTTCCTGTTGACATCCCGCATCTCCAGCTGAAGCATTTTGGAATATTCCAACTCATCTCAGCCTTGCTATTAGACTTCAAGGGAAAGGCACGTACATGAGGCTTTAAAGAAGGAGCAACTGCACCTCATTACCCAAGTATGGTGGAGTCAGTTGCAATGAATGGAAAGAACTCAAAGGGGAGCTTCACAGACTACATTGGAAGTTGAAGATTGTTTCTAAAATTAAAGGAAGATGGCTTCTGAAGGCAACTTTTAATTTCATAAGCCCCTCCAGAGCACATAACAAACAGGCCCTACCACTGAGGATCACCACCAGGTGAAGAGGAATGTATAGAAGTAGTCATGCGCCCCTGGTTTGGGCTGGAATGTCTTCTTAGAGCAGTAGTCATAGGCTACTTGGTATCCCTGAGCCTCAATGTCCATCTGCACCGAGTCCAGGAGGTCCCTGATGACCGGAGCCGCTTTCCAAGGTCCGAATTTGACTACCAACCTTTTGTCTGCCTCCAGGACGCGCAGAGATTCCGTGCAGTGCGCGGCATCCTCTTCGGTGCGTACCGCACACACCAGCACGCTGGAGCAGCGCGCCGCCACTGCCTCTGCGCGTGCCAAGCGGACCATGAGCTCCAGGTTCTCGCTGTAACCTGGCACCCGCAGCAAGAACTGCTTCCGAGCCACCTGCTCACCAAAGATCTGCGGCGTGTCCTCCAGGAGCTTGACCAACGGCTTGATTTCGTAGAACTGAGCCTCACGGTACACTTCCCGGATGTGTTGCGTGGGCAGCTGCCCGCTGCGCAGGTAATCCAGTATAGGTCCAAAGTAAGTGCCAGGGCGGTCAATGAAGAAGCGGCCCTCGGTATCTGTGACGGCTTTGGCTGAGCTGGAGAACATCTCTGCCAGCTTTGAGCCTGGGAGTTTTCTCAGGGTGCCCACGGTGGTGGTATAGAACTCGCCCCCCACGTTCAGCTCCACGACAGGAGATATCTGGGGGCACAAGAGGCAGTGAACCAATAGTGCCACCTCCAGGGAGCTCATGACATTTTCACCCAAAGACTAACCCCATACAGAATTTAGGAGAGCCATGAATAGTTTCAGTTATTGAAAGGCCCGTCTTACTGAGGTGGTTATATTTACGTTGTATAGCTCCAGAGAATGGGCATTTTAAGAAAGAAAAATATTTCAGTTTGATATAAGAATATCTATTAAAGAATTTTAACTTTCTCACTTAGGTCACCGAATATTAGCAGAGGAGGCTGCTGTGGAAGCAAATCTGAATGACAATACTTCCAAAGTCTGTGGGCTTTGGCAAAGCTTTTTCCCTCTCTTGGCCTCAGTGTCCTCGAATATGAAGTGGGGGATATAGAACTGTTGTGAAGTTGGGAGCTCCCAACGTGGGATGCTCAGATCTAAGATACAATAATAAAAAAGGTTGGAAAGGTTTGGGGCGGGGGGACCTTTTCAATCTTTCTTAAAGGCTAAAGGAATCACACGTGTTAATTCAGGAAGCATTTCTTGAGTACTTACTGTGCGTCCACATCCCGTGCTTGGAGTTGGGGATAAAAATTCTTATTTCATATAGATTAGAAGTTCAGATTAGCAATTGGCATGACTTTGATTAACAAATGGAATTCGTTTGATAGATGTTTTGTCAAAATATGGGCTCATGGAGATTAAACAACAAGAATATCTTTGGTGGTGAAAGGTCAGTAATACCAGATACAATGGGTATAAAATTGCCTCATAAACTGTAAAGTGTGGTGCAAATGTAAGTTAGGGTTAGCTGTTCAACAGAAGTTTTAGAGGCTTCTTCTCTATGCCTGACCTTAGCTTGAGCACTATGGATGTGGGTGAAAGCCACCGTGGTACCTGCCTGGAGATGCCCACAGCCTAGTGTGGAAAGGAATGTGGAAACAGACTGACAGGCTGCATTCAAGGACTGCTAAGTGTGCCACAAAAGCCTAGCAAAAATGCCAGAAGGCCGTATAGCAATTATTACATGTGATACACCAGTTGTTATCCTTACAAACCAGCTTTCTGAACAACTTTCGTTATTTAAAATTCACTCATTCATTCAATAAAATATGTATGTGCCCACTTTATGCTAGGTACCTGGGACACAGTGATGAACAAGCAGGACACAGTCCCTCCCTGCACAGTCTAGTAACTGTGCAAAGCCCTTTGCATATATTCTCTAACTCAATTCTCATAGCTCTCCTATGAAGAATGTAAATCCCTATTTTACAAATAAAGAAACTAAGGGTTAAGGAGGTGAAGTAAGTTGCCTAAGATCAACTAGCTATTAAGTGGTGATGTCAGAATTTGAACTCAGGTCTCACTTACCCTGAAACCTGTGCTCTTTGTCATTGTATAAATTAGTTTTTGATTTTCACATATATCTACTCTTCATTCCTTTAGTTACTCATTCATTCAACAAAATGTAGGGAGGACCTATTCCATTCAAGCCTCCTCCTAAACAGAGGAACATGACACAAGGAGTTCACAGGGGAGTGGGAGACAGATGTATAGGAGCTGAGAAAGAAAACTCAAAGGTAGGAGGTGTCAGCTTTTTGTGGATGTGTGTTGGAGGTTGTCAGGAAAGGTTTCCTAGGGGATGCGATGGCTGCTGCTGCAGAAAAAATCTGTGTGGTATCAGAGGGAAGGCTGGATTTCCAACCTGAGATCTCTACCACAGGTCATTGCAAGGCCAGGGCCAGGGCTCAGGCCATCTCATTTAGGTGTGACCTCATTCTCAACTTCTGGGCTCTACCTCTGAGATTAAAGTACTGGAATTAAGAGAGCCAAAGATAGCCAAACTGCAGGAGAAGAATTGAGTTACCGTGGCAACAGCTCCTACCAGGGGACAGTTCTGCTAGCTGGAGGGGAAAAGGGAAAGCAGAAGATGCACTCTGACAGCAGCCAAACAATATAGCCATGAGAAAAATAAGCTTAGAACCTGTGACTCCCTCTTTCTCCCATAAACCTCAAGGCCCTTTGGTAAGGCTCTTTAGTTAACCCTGAGGTCCCTCTGTATAGCCGGTAATTAAATGCAAAGTTGCAGGCATTAACATTGGAATGGATCAGTGAGCTCTCATCACTCCTGTACCGCTGTAGCTCACAGCTCTTCATGCCCCTACATTTTAGGCGAGGAAAGGTCAGAAAGAAGGGTCACACAGCTAGGAAGTGATAAAGTAAGAGCTGGGACCAAACCCATGTCACTCTAACTCCAGTATAGCATAAGTGCCCTATCCCATTCCCCCCACATCCAGTCCCGCTAATGCCAATAATTAGCTATGTGGCTGGGGCAGCTCACTTCCTTCTCTGGGCCTATGCTTAGTCATCTATGAAACGGAGGCAAATGGACAAAGAGCACTCTAAGTCTCTCTAGCTCTGAAAGTCTAATGAATCCAGTCACTTCAAATGCTGTTTCTGAAGCTTATTTCCGGATGCTTCACAAAATAGCTTCCTGCTCTGACATCCTCAGCCCCATTTCTTTGTTTAACAAATAAGACCTCAACCCCATTCCCAAGCTTCTTAATTCTGTTCCTTTTTCCCTCCGTATGTCCCCAAACTCCCAATCTCTTTGGAAATCCCAGATTTCCTACCTCGCCCATACAGTATGTGTTTCTAGCACATAAAGACTTCTTTTCCACCCCTCTTCCAGACTACCTGCCCTTCCTTGTGGCACCTCTTCTTCACCTTTTCTACCAGTTACCCTACTGAAGCATTCCTGAATAGGAAGCTTGTCTTAGGCCCTATGTGCATTGGCTGGGGACACATGGTCGTTAGGAGCCCCTGCTGAGCGCCAAGCCAGTACTGGGCATGAGGGCACAGAGATGAATTAGGCCCAGTTTTAGTCTAAAGGGTTCCTATACATCTGCAAGCCCCCAGCCAAGCATTCATACATTTTCTTAGGTCACCCTTAGTAGAGTCGATGAGGGACATCTCCATTCATATGTCCCACAAGCCCCTCAAGATCTCCTTTCACCCCACAACCCTGACCTTTTCCATTGTTTCCTATCTCCGTTGTCTGAGCCAGAAACCCAGGCTATAATCTTGCATTCTGCACCCATCCTCAAACAAACCACCTCCCATGTGCCTGGTCAGTTTCATGACACTCTGCTGCCCTTTAAGTGCCCTCCTCCAACCCAATCTCTACTCTGAAACCAGAATAGTTTTTTGGAAGTGCAAATCTGATCTGTTGACCCTGCCTTAAACACTTCAGTGACTCTACATTCCCTTCCAGACAAACTCTAGACTCCTTAACAAGGTTTAGAAGGCCCTTTGTAACCCTGGCAATCAAATGCCAGAACCACTTGCTGCTCCCCCACCCCTCCCATCCAGAGCAGGCTGAGACCCCTTTCCTCCATGACTTCACTCACTTGCCATCCACACTACCTTCACTTAGCCCCCTCATCTTTCAAGTTAATTCCTGCAGGAATCTTTCTAGATGAGTTGTCTCCTTGTAATCCTAGAGGGCTCTGTACTTCCACGGTCATGGTAGTTACCTATCTTGTAATTCCCTTTATCATCTGTGTCCTGTTAGACTATGAGGTTCTTAAGAGAAGACTATCTCTGGTTCACCAGTACGTACTATAGGGCTCAGTACCCAGAGAAGCTCAATAAATGTCTGTTGAATGGAGCTTACCCGCAGCACGGATTCACAGGAGTGCCTGCTATTCTGATAAAGGTCAATCTTGCCCTACCTAGTGTCATGCATCATGATAGCTAGCTCCCAACAATTCACTCGGACATTTATTGAGTACCTAGGCAGTCCTGCCACTGAGCTGGTGACTTTGTCAATAGCCAACAACAATGACGTTATCATCACTCAATGGGAAAGAGCCACAGTCTCCCCCCTGCTGGATCTTCTTTTCCTTCCTACAAGTCACCTAGTCCAGGAGAGAGTAGAGTGTTCTGCTTCTAGAGTGCACTGGACCTTTTCCTGATCATCCTGAAAACTCCCCTCATCTAAGCCCCGGGAGGCAAGCAAGTTGGCGGATTCCGGACCCGGAGGGCAAGGACAGACTGGAGAGAGTGGGGTTCTGAGGGGTGAAAGAATGATACACGGGCAGCCTTTGGCTGGGTCTGCTTTAGCTATCATGGGAGCAGGGGAGGCAGAAAGACAGCAGAGCGGTTGACTAGGACAAGCAAGGGGACGGAGAGAGGACACTCAGAGAGTGGCTAAAACAAAGGATAAGAAGAGAAGGAAGAGAAACCAAAGCAGCCAAGCAGGAAAGAGGGCAAAGAAGAGAGTCTGGGTTGAGCCAAAATGGGAACGCAGACCGTGGTGCGGAAGGACAGAGGTAAAGTCGGGAGGTACAGCCAGGAGTAAAGAGAACCCAGCCAGAGGTGGAGGCGGGAGGGGCAGACGGGAGACACTAGGAGTGAATGGAGGGAGAGGCAGCCGGACAGGCCCGGACACTACCCGCGCCCGCTCGCCCGGGACTGCTCACTCACCGTTGGCGGGCCCGCGGGGGGCGCGGCGGGGCCCGGCCGCAGCGAGCGGGGCGTCGAAGTCAGGCTCATCACCCTGGCCTTGCAGGCATCTGGCACTGCGCAGCCCGGCTGCGGCTCGCGCAACCTGCCCAGCCTGCCACGTGCAAGATACTTGTGGTTGGCGGAAGTGCACCTGCTCCCCGCCCTGGGGTGGGAGAAGCTGGATCCAGGGTGTGGTTAAAACCCGGGATTGGCCTGGACTGGGTCTGGCTTTTCATGAGACCCTAGCCTAGTATCTGCTCCTCTCTCACTGGGGTGTACCCGACAGCTAAATGGGGGAGGCAGAGGGAACTGACATTGAAAGCAGAAGACTTTCTACTCACTACAGTCCTATGGAGTGACGGATCACCAACACCCATTTTACAGATGGGAAACATGAGGCTCCAGGAGATTAGGTAACCAGTGTGGACTACTATCCACCTCAGATCGGCTGCTAAAAGTGCAAAGAAAAAAAAGCGCAAAGCATACCCAGTGACGAAAAGAGCTAAGATACCTGCTGTGTGGGTTATTTAGCTTGTTAAAACTGAAAATTACTAAAGGAAACCTCAACTAAAATAGAAGTCAGGAGAGCTCATAGAGGGAGCTCCACGCTTTACTACTCATGATCAATTACGCCCCCGCCCCACCCCTTCCAAACAGGGAGAAAAGGTACCTTTCATCTTAAACAGGAAGATGTTTTTTACTTTATTACCTCAGAAGGTAGAAGAAAGATTTTTCTCTTTGCCTGGCAACAGCTCAGTCAGTGAAAAGCCATTACACTTCGAACTCCGTTTCCTCCAATGGACTCTTTATTTGTAACAGCCCCTTCCAACTCCCTCCTTTCCTCTATATAAGAAGGTCCTCTCCTTTGTTTTCCCAGCTTGCCTATGGTTTTGCCATAACTTACATGTCCTGCATTGCGATTCTTTGCTATTGCCGAATAAACCCATTTTTGCTGGTAAAATAACTAGCTTTTATTTTTGTCATCAAAACATAACCCTAAAAGAGGGGGAGCATAATTTCCCACTCCTAAAGTGTGGGCTGTGCATAGTGACTTTCTTCCAAAGAGGACAGTATGGAGAGATAGAAAAAGAAGAACTTTCCAATGGAGAAACTGACAAACACTACTTCAGCCAAGTGTCAAAGTCAACATCAAGAGTCATAAATCATGATGGTAGTAAGTATCCTTGATATGATGAGATGAAAATGTCACTTTACCTCTTTGAGCTTTCTTCCAAAATGGTCTAATCATGAGAAAAACATCATATTCCAACAGACGGCATCTTACAATGCACCTGACCAGTAATTCTCAAAATTGTCAAGGTCATCAAAAACAAGGAAAATCTGAGAAGCTGTCACAACCAAGAGTAGCCTAAGGAGACATTAACAACTAAATACAATGTAATGTGATATTCTGGATGGGATCCTGGAACAACAACAACAACAAAAAAAAAAACAGACAGGTAAAAACTAAAGAAATATAAATAAGCTGTTGACTTTAGTTGATAACAATGTATCAATATTGGTTTATTAATTGTAACAAATATACCATACTAATGTTATAGCTTAAGAATAGAGGAAACGGGAGTATATGGGAACTCTGCACTATCTTCTCAATTTCTCTGTATATCTATAACTGCTCTTAGGAATAGTCTAAAATTTTTTGCCTTGCTAACAATACAACTGCTATGGAAAAAGTATGGAGTTTCCTCAACAAATTGAAATAGAACTACTGTATGACCCAACAATTCCACTTATGGGTCTATAACCAAAATTTAAAAGCAGAATCTCAAAGACATATTTGCACACCCATTTTCAGAGGAGCATTATTCACAGCCTATACTTTAGGAGTGGGAAATTATGCTCCCCCTCTTTTAAGATTATGTTTTGATGACAAAAATAAATAGCCAATTGTCCATTAATGTATGAATGGACAAATAAAATGTGATACACACACAAATACACACAATGGAATGTTATTCAGCCTTAAAAAGGAAGGGAATCCTGTCACATACTACAACATGGATGAAACTTGAGGACATTATGTTAAGTGAAATAAGCCAGTAACAAAAAGACAAATACCGTATGAGATATCTAAAGTAATTAAATTAATAGAAACAAAAAGTAGAATGTTGGTTACCAGCGACTGGGGTGAAGGGAGAAAGAATTTTTTAATCGGAATAGAGTTTCAATTTTGTAAGATGAAAAAGTTCTAGAGATTAATTTCATGACAATGTAAATATATTCAACACTACTGAACTGTACACTTAAGAATGGTTGAGATGTAAATTTAGTGTTATGTGTTTTTTACCACAATAAAAAAGGGGGAAAAATATGACTCTTGTTCATAAACTAATGGTGCAGAAACTTGGAAAAAATAATAATAACCAAATAGTATAAACTAATGGTGCAGAAACTTGGAAAAAATAATAATAACCAAATAGTATAAACTAATGGTGCAGAAACTTGGAAAAAATAATAATAACCAAATAGTATAAAGTTTTGGAGTGAGGCAACTGGGAATGGAACCCTGGACCTGCCATTTCTCAGCTGTGTGACTACCCACTACTTCTCTCTGAGCCCCAGTAGCCTCTTTTGTAAAATACATGCGAGTACTTACTTTGCTGGGTTGATGTGAGAATAAAATTAAGTGAAATAATATATTGTGTTTCCCAAACTTATCTGATACTAAGACTCAGAGTGCTTGTTGGACAATATTCTGGAGCCCCAGAGTACTGAAACCAAATTTCCAAATAAGAGCCTGGGAACCTATATATTTAATAAGCATCTTGTCATCTTGGAAATTTTGGAAACACTAAAATGATGCATTTACAAGCCTTTCTTAGAGTGAGGTTCAGTAAGTAATATCAGTGCCCATTCCCCAAGACTCCATGGCACCACCTATCCAGCTTCACTCAATCCAGTCATAGGTACCTTTTCAATTTCTTCTTTCCCCTCCTTCTCATGTGGGTTGTCATTTCATTTATTTAACCAAGAGTTACTGATACTAACCTTGGCTAGGGGTTGAGGGCCGGGGACACAGGTGTCTGAGACATGTCTCTGTCCTAAAGATATGAGCACGAATAAGTTTAATGAAAGAGTAAATGAGCATATGAAAATATGCTAGGCTTCTGTTTCCAATAATATGGAAGACTAGATATTCTGAAATCTTCTTGCTACAAAGCATCTCAAAATATGAAATGTATATATCTCTATGTCAGAGCTGGCAAGGAAGTAAAGGAAATGCTCTGAGTCTCTCTGAGATGATTGAGCGCCAACTCCATCAGCTTCCTTGGCGTTACCTGGACCCTTAGTGACCTAAAACTTTTTTTTAAGGGGAGGAGGAGTAGGAGACAAAGTCTGGGCCGCTCACAGGGGAGAATGTCAGATCAGAGACCATAAAAAGGTAAATTATTATTTTTTTTAATGCGTCACTCAAAGGTGAATGCTGTGGAAACTTATCTGTTTTGTTTCTTGGTTCTGGGTGGAGAAAAGTCTCCCCTGAAAATGTTTGGCTGTAGGCTAGAGCGCAAATAGATCTGGCGGCCAAACATTCACTTTTTTCATGGTCAAAAACAGCTACAACACTCAGAAACATAATTTAAAATGGACTTGAGTTGGTAGTGCCCTCCAATGCCTGACAAAAGAAATGAAAACCCCTTCTGGAGGAAAGTGCACAGTCAAACTAAGCCTCAAAGACTCCACACCCATAGCAGACCAACAAATGTAAGCTCACAATCTAAAGTCACAAACCACAAAAGGAAACAAGGTACCATGAGCAAGAATCAACAGATCCACAAGCATCTCAGATATCAAGATTACTGTATCCAGAATATAACATGTGTTTAATGTATTTATACATAAGGGTGTATTTAAAACATGAATGAAGAGCAAGAAAATATGGCCAAAAATGAGCTGGAATATTTGAAAACAAACAAACAAACAAACAAACAAACAAATAGAACTTATAGAAATAAAAAATTACCGACACTTAGTAGGATTGAGGACATGCAATAAAAGGAGCAATATTGTACTATTCTGATATATTGTGAAGAATAATAATATGTCAGGGGTGGTAAGGATGCAGGGAAACAGCTCCTAGCTAAATGGAATGTGAACTTTTGTGATTTCGGGGGAAAGTAACATGGCGATATCCACAAAAATAAGAAAAAAAACTTACCATTTTACCCAATATTTTCACTTTTGAGAATTTATCCAATAGAAATGAAAGCACTACTCTGAAAGGATATATGAACAAATATGTTTATCACTGTTTTGTTTGTGGTGGCAACAATTAGAAGCATAGAGGTGTGGTTGAATAAACCATGATTTGTCCATACCTTGGAATACTATGCAATTATTAAAAGAAATGAGGTAGATCCTGTGTCTATTCATGTACCCATGATTTTACAAGTGATTGAAAATAAATATCAGAAACTAATTTAAAAAAATAAATTTAAAAATAAATAAATAATAAATATCAGAGCAGTGTATACACTGGGAATCCATTTGTGTATGAACATAAACAAAATAAACCTCCCCTTACATAAATTTATATCTATTTATGTCAGCATATTACCACAAAAGTATAGAATGATACATACAAGGTGTTACCATTGATTATTTGGTAGGGTGGGTGTAGAAAGAAAGAGGGGAGATTATTGATTTTTCTTAATATATCTTTGTATTATGTCGCTAGTTTCAGTGAAGACGAAAAAGTATAAAAGAGCAAATAAAAAGACATTCCAGGAAGAAGTTAGCTTTTCAATTTGGGAGATCTGGGAAGCTTCATGGAAGAGGTGGCATGTAAGCAGGATCTTCAAGAAGAGAGAGGTTTGTTGAGAGAGGCCTGCAAAGGATTATTCCCAGCACAGGGGGCAGCTGTGCCAAGCAAAAAAGAGAAATGGAATCAAAATGATCATGTGCTGAGCACCTGCACTGAACACAATTAATTGTACCAGTTCTTTGTTAGACTTCCCCTACAGATGAGGGAACTGAGGTTCAGAGAAGTTAAAGGAATGGCTAAAAGACCACACAGCTAGTAACTGGCAGAGCTAAACTTGGACTCCATGTCTTTTTTACTCCAAATCTTTTTCTGTACCTATGAAGAATTATTTTGTATCTGGGTGCTATTGTCTAAATGTTTGTGTTTCTCCAAAATTCATATGTTGAAACTTAATGCCCAATGTGATGGTGTTAAAAGGTGGGGCCTTTGGGGGTTATGAGAGTGGAGCCCTCGTGAATAGGATTAATGCTCTTACAAGAGAGACCCTAGGAGCTCACTACCTCCTTCTTTCTACCATATGAGGACACAGCAAGCAGCTGGCTGTCTATGGACCAGGAAATGGGCTCTCACCAGACACCAAATCTACCAGCACCATGATCTTGGTCCTCCAGCTTCTAGAATTGTGAAAAAGAAATGTTTGTTGTTTAGAAGCCATCGGTTTATGGTGTTTTCGTTATAACAGCCCAAAGGGACTAAGATACTGGACAAAGTATGTACCTTGAACATTATGACTCTGCAAATGGGACTGAATAATGGGGAGGCAGCTGTGATCTCCTCCAGGAAGGCTTCCCTGTCTGCCGTATCTGGATTGGAGAGCCTCCCACAGGCCCCATACAGCCCTCTTTCCCACTTCCTCTTGCAGGTTGATCAGCTGGATGGGTCAGGATGATTCCACAGGGAAGCTGAGTTCTGAAGGGTCATCGCCCCAAAAAGGACACTTGGAGGAACAGTAGGCACTTCTGACAGAACCAAGCAGCCTAGGATTTTAGCCTTATTTCTTATTTCTACCCCAGCCCCAGCTGCCCTGAAACATGACCTGCAGCCCCATGCCTTCCCGCCTTAGTTTATACTGTTCTCTCAGCTCCAGATGCCTTTTACCACTAGCTCATCCTCTCTGGAAGACTCCTATGTAGCTTTCAAGGCCCAACTCAAATGGTGCTCTTCTTCCTTTTATACCATTAGGGCATCTGACCTTTGCCATTCAAAATAGGAATTAGCGCCTCCGCTTTATGGATGAGGACCCTGAGGCTCCCAGAAATGATGTGGCTTTCGAGTCTGTCAGCACCAGGAAACAAGTGACAAGGGTTGTAGTTCTGGCTCTGCCATTTGTGTGTCATCTTGGGCAAGTCCCTGCTGCTCTCCAGGTCTCAGTTCTCTACCTATAACATGGTGGGTGTTGGGATGTTGTCTGAGATGGTCTCTGCAATCCTGTCTTGCTTGCTGCTACAGCAACAAAAGAATTTAAACAGCTCCTTGGTATTGCCTATGACTGGATCTTGTTTTCCTTTGGCCTGATTCCAAGAGCAAGCACTGCTTCCCTCTGCCCTCCTCCTACTCGCCCCCGTTCTTTGTTCTTCCTGAGACAAAGCTGCCAGCCCCTCTCCTTTCCAGGCGTCTGGGCTTTGAGCCAGCCAGCCAAGTGGCAGCTGGGACTCAGATGAAAGGGCCCTCAGAGGGCTGCCTG
Organism: Pteropus medius; assembly: GCF_902729225.1. Lineage (NCBI taxonomy): Eukaryota > Metazoa > Chordata > Mammalia > Chiroptera > Pteropodidae > Pteropus > Pteropus medius. Next base: position 7,259,339 of record NW_024352784.1, read on the forward strand.
TGGCTGAGTGCCCAGCCCAGATCAGCCCAGGCCTGGCAGGCCTGGGCCCAGCCATCCCACAAGGCATCCTGCCACCACTCCCACACAAGGCTCCTTTGTGAGTCCCACAGCAAGGGGAGACCCCTGCCAACCCACAAGGACTCTTTTCGCTTCCCTCTGCTCCACACCTGATAGAGAAGTATCTAGGGCTTTAGAGAATGGTCCAGGGCTGGACCAGGCTGACCTAACTTTGGTGCCTCACTTTGGAGATCTTTGTTCCATTTAATCTTCAGAACAACACTGGTAACAGGTAGTGTTATTGCCCTTTAGAGAGGAGAGACACAGATATCTGAGGGCCTGCTATGTCAATCATGGTACTAGGCACTGGGAAGAAAGTAATGAACCAGGGACAAGAGCTGACCTCATGAAGCTCATGATTAGTGGGGACAGAGACTAATTGAATAGCCACCACAAATAAATATCTGGTTACACAGCATGATCAGTGCTCTGAAAGGAAAGAGCAAGGAACTATGAGAGCATATGGATAGAGGTGGGCTCATTAGTGTGGAGCAAGGGCAGGGAAGCCTTCTTGAGATTGAGGTATGAAGGATGAGGAGGGCGGGGTAGAGAGGGCCACACGGGCCCTGAGGTAGGAGGAAGGTACTGAATTAGAGGAGGAACTGAAAGAAAGAGATCCGTGGCAGGAGAACAAGGAGGGCTCCTTTTGATCATCTTTGGCTGAGGCAGCCTGTGGATGAAAAGGCCACATTTTAAACCCCTAGGATGCAAGGGCTTCAAAGAATCAACTTTATAATTAACGTGTGCTCCTTTCCCCCAGGGAAGAACTGCACTCCAGCCTGGAAATTCTTTACTTGAGAAAGCAAGTCCCTTTAACTCTGGGAGCCTCACGTTTATCACCTTAAAAAAGGGAGTTGTAGTGCCACTACGGAGTTTCCAGGAGGAATCTGGGAAGCAATGTGCAGTCAGTGCCAGGCACAGGGCCGGGGCAGGTGTCCACCCCTGGAGACCCTTATAGGGAGGAGGCATGGCTGGGTTTCTGTTTGAAACTGCCCCAGACCCAGCAAGCTCCTTTTTGGAGAAAGGAGGCAGCCAGAGCTTCTAAGTAGATGTTAGAACTTGCTCAGTTGGGCTTCGATTGCAGGGACACTGACCATGGCTGGATGCCATGTGTGCCCCGAGTTCATCAGGTCATGAGCCTTTTAACCCCAAGGATGCCCAGAGTGGTATTAAAATGGTAATAAAAGGTAACTTTTGTTTCATGAGCATTATCTCATTTATCTTCATTGCAACACTACAGGGAAGATTAAAGGAAGATTAAAATCATTCCCACTTTCCAGGTGAGGAAATTGAAGCTTATAAAGGCTATTTTTAAAGCCAAGATTCAAATCCAGGCAATCTGGCTCCATATCCTGCTGTGTTGACCACTCCCTGTACCTCCAGGCCAGGGCCCCAAACCAGTGCTGTTGGCCCCCCGACCCCACCCTCTTTCCCCCACATCCTCTTCTAGTCCAAATCTACTAGTAGCATACTATCAGACCTGGGACCCAAACATAAATTGTAGTGGACATGTGTAACATTTCCACTCAGCTTCTATTCTCCCTCCTTCTTTGTGAAAATCCAGTTTTCTTCTGTGGACCACTCCCTCTTTTACTCTACTGCCACCATCTTGCCACTATGTGGCTGGAGAGTAAATTTAACATATGAAGGGAATTAGAATTGAGAGGTGAGAAACTGGTTCCTGGCTATCATTTGAGCACTGATCAATCTATGCCTCAGGCCCTAACCCTGGAGTTTCCAGTAGGTGACAAGAGGTATTCCCTTTTGACTTAAACCATTTTACACTGAATATATCTGTCACTTACATTCTAAAGAGGCCCAGTGAGTATGGATCCTATGCTGTGTCTCTACTATTTATCCCTCCAGATCTACTCTACCCTCTCCCCCACTCTCCGCCCCAGAAAGCTAATCCTTGTGGGTTACATCCACAGGCTGCTGTGCCCTCTGGCTTTCATCTGAGTTTGGCCAAGAGAGGCCTAGCAGGAGAAGATCAGAGGGCAAGAGGAAGCTGAGGTCAGAGTATTTTTCTCCCGGCTCGCTCCTTGTCCAGTCCTTGTAAGTCATGTGTGTCCCTCAGACTTAAACCATTTTACACTGAATATATCTGTCACTTACATTCTAAAGAGGCCCAGCTTGAGGAGCCACCTGTGTTACACTCTTCCACTACAATTTATGTTTGGGTGCACGTGTTCACATGTGTATGCCTTATTTCTGTGCCAGTCACTCTATAATTAATCATGAACTGGGACAGGAAGGGAACTGCTTTTACTGAGTACTCATCATCTGCAAGACTCCATGCAGGACACTTTATGTACACAATTGGGTTTTATCCTTGTAATTCTATGTAGAAGATATTTTTAGCCACGTTTTACAGAAGGTAAAACTAAGACCTAGGTTGGTAAAGAAACTCATCTAAAATCCCATGGCCGAGAAAGTAGTGGAATGATCTGAAACCCATATACACAGGCTCTAAAACCCATGTCTTTTAGCCCCTCATAGTACTGCTTTCCAAAATGCCTAGTTCATTCTCACCATTTAGGTCTCAGCTTAAATGCCACCTTCCCCAGGAGGCCTTCCTAACAGAGACCATTCCATCTGAAGGAAGTCATCACTGATATTCTTTTTCATAGTACATCATTCTTTTCCTTCATAATATGTATTTATTTCTTTATTGGTTTAATGTCTGTCCCACTTATTAGATTCTGAGCTCCATGAAAGCAGCCAGTCTCCAGATCTGTTTTGCTGACCATTCTCTTCCCGGTGCCTAGTATGATTCCTGCTACATAGTAGGCTCCAGATAAATACAATAGCTCCCATCCCCCATCATCTGTGGTTTTACTTTCTGTGGTTTCAGTTACCCACAGTCAACTATGGTCTGAAAATATTAAATGGAAAATTACAGAAATAAACAATTCATAAGTTTGTACACCGTTCTAAGTAGTGTGATAAAATCTTGCACTTTCCCGCTCTGTCCCACCTGGGAGGTGAATCATCCCTTTGTTGAGCATCTCCAGCATCTCCACGCTGTATACAGGAGTAGCCATCTAGGTTATCAGATTGACTGTCGAGATAGCATGGTGCTTGTGTTCAAGGAACACTTATTATACTTAATAATGGCTCCAAAGCACAAAAGTAGTGATGCTGGCAATTTGGATATGCCAAAGAGAAGCTGTACAGTGCTTCCTTTAAGTGAAAAGTTGAAAGTTCTCAAATTAATAAGGAAAAAAAATCATATGCTGAGGTTGCTATCTGTGAAATTGTGAAGAAGGAAAACAGAAATTCTTGCTATTTTTTGCTGTCACACCTCAAACTGCAAGTTACAGCCACAGTGCATGATAAATGCTTAGTTAATATGGAAAAGGCATTAAACGAATGTGTGTATATAGAGGAAAAAATATTGTATATACGGAGTTAGGTACTATCTGTGGTTTCAGGCATCTACTGTGGGTCTTGGTATGTACCCCCCATGGATAGAAGAGAACTACCGTATTCGCTAAATGAATAAGTGGCAAAGGAAAGAAACAAACATTTATTTAAGTGCCCGCCCCGTGTCAGCCATTTTACACAGATGATCTCATTTCCTCTTCGCAACAGTCTCATGAGGTATATCTTGCTGTCCCATTATGCTGATGAGGAAACCAAAGTTGGAGAGGGATTGTGACTTTCCCAAAATCACACAGCCTAGAGCCAAGGTTCATACATAGGTCTCCTGATGTCACAGCTATGCTTGTTCCACGGTGTCCCTGTGTCCCCCACATAGGAGCTCACAGTGGGGTAGAGGAGGAGGGCCCGATCAGTGGGACTCAGGTGTATCATTCCTGGACAAACAGAAACTTCAGGAGCAAATAGTGTCTGCTGCAGCCACTCCCTTGGGACTGGCCACTCCCAGGCCCTCTTGGGCACACACCCTTCCAGCCTAGCCAAAAAACATTCTCTTCCCTGTTTGCCATCAGGCTATCTGGTCTGCCGGCCTCTGCAAACACCATGTCCCTTGCCTTGCTTTGTAGGGCTGCCTGTGGCTAACTATCTGCTCACTAAGTTTCCCAAGAACCAGCAGGCCCCAAACACTGGTTCTGTGGTGTGTCCCTGAGCCCTGCATGCAAGCCAGTTAACCAGTAGGTGTTAATAAAGCAAGGCCCTTCCTGCTAAGTCTCCAGGACCTCACACTAGCCCAGGCTGGTACCTGGGAGGATCTTTTCCAACTTCCATCCTTTGATCTCAGACCCTGCCCATTTTCCTCTTTAAAATCATTGACATCCAAATGGAGGGCTTCTGGGATGCTGAATAACATATTCTTTGTCTTGGGCTGGGTGATGGTTACACAGCTGTGTTTACTTCTTGTGAAAATTACTTGGGTGAATTTGTCTGTATAAAAGTTGTACTTCAATAAAATGTTTACAAAAAGAAAAATCATTGCTATCCACTCCTGCCCCAGTGTTCCCATACCTGACCAACTGTGCAGTGGGACACCATCTTTCCAGACGTCCTCCCTCGATACTCCCCAAAACACACCCAGAGACCCTTTTCATCTAGAGTTTGACTGCATCCTGCCCAGCAAAGACGAGGTAGAACAAAGTAGCCAACATGGCTGGTGCCCCAAGGCCCGGGACCTTAGGAATCCTCTGGTGCCTGCTCCTGTTGGGCAACTCCTCCCTCCCTCTTAGAGACTTCTCTGAGTGAGAGATTGGATACCCTCCCTACTCCTGCCCAGATTCTCTTTTTCCAGGCATGCTAGCAGCCTCTGGCCCAGGCACCATGCAGGCGCTAGTTATCATCTCCCACAGCCTCTATGAAGAGCACCTCCCATGGCCTGTACTCAGGACCTTTGCCAGCTCATCCTCCTTAGGTTCCTGGAGAGGATTTAACTATAGCTCATCCAGCTCCTCATTCACTGGCTGCCCAACCCCAGTTCAGCAGCCCTAGCTTATTACCCCACATAGACACTTTCTCTGACAGCTCGAGGGCACCTGAGCCCAAGAGAAGGGAGGGGCTCTGCATGCCTAGGGTGGGTAGTGATAGCAGAACTCTGCTGCTAAACACAGCCAGAGCTTCAGTCCTGGCGCCAGGTGGTAAACCACAGAGGCCAATGCCAGCTCTTTAAACAAAAAGAGAATTTCTTAGAACACTATCAATGTTGGCAGAGGGTGGGGACCAGGAGCTCGTGGGGCCCAGAGGCAGGAGTCCGACAGGGATCACGCTGCAGAGCCGGCTGACTTCTGCTGGTCACAGGCAGGCCCCTGACTATACCAGGGGCAGGTAGAAGAAGAATCCAATCACTTGGGTTTTCGTAGTGGGAGCAGGGACTAGGACTTACCCCCTGACAAGACTCTAATGGCAATTTCCCCAGAAGGGAGAGCATAGGGCTTGAGATTATCAAAAAACAACTGTCACTAGCACAGGGTTAAACTGAACTGAACTTGGAGAAGACTCTGAGCCAGGGTAGAGGTTGTGCCGCCCCATTATACACATATCGACTAACAAAATTTCAATCATATCATACCACTTTAAAGATTAATTTAAACATGTATATACTTATTTTTTTCCATGTAGTATCATGAGGATTTTCTCCATATTATTATTAAGGGTTCTTCTGTATCACTATTTTTAATGGCTCTATAACATTGTGTTGTGAGAATGTATCACAAATGTATTAAGCCACATTTCATTTCTTCCTTTTTTTATCCTTTACTATAAACAGCACTATAACAAGCATCCTTTATAGCTAAGGCATTGTGCAAGGAATATGCACCTTTTTGATCTTATTCTTTGTTGCCTAGTGACTAGGAAGGCTGTGTCCACCATTAGAGTGCGGCTGCCCCTGAGTTTGTTTTTGCCCCAGGTTCAGAGTCTGACCCTCCATCCCAGGGCTGCCAGAGCTGCAGGCAAGGGCTGAAAATGTAAGCTGGCTTATAGCCAGGGCCTGAGAACCAAACCAGACCATCTCCACCACAGGTCTTCCTGGGATCTGAAGTACAAGCATTTCTTTCTGGACTAATCCAAAATACCAGCTAAAGAACTTACCCTACTTTCTGCTCCATGTTTTGTTTCTTTCTCCTGTCTTTCTTCTCACTTCCCCCTCCCTTTTCTCTTTCTTTCCTGTCTGTTTTCTCCATCCTCCTGCGCTTCTCCTTTCTGTACCTTCTCTCTAACTCTTCTTTAGCTCTTCTTCTTTTGTCTCTGTGTGTCTCTTTGCTTTCTCTTTTTCTCTACTATCTGTCCTTCACCTTTTAATCTCCACCCCTCACCCCCAGAATCTAGCCTTGTTTCTGTCTCATTTCGCTTTCTTCTGGAGTCTCTCTGTGCTCCGCCCACCTACCACTCCATTGTGTGAGTCATAATTTCCCCGGGGTAGATAAGGCAGCCTTTTCCTTGGTAGGTCTGGATCTGGATGAGTGGTGAGTTTGCCTCCCACTAAGGACAAAGCTAACAGATCACAGAATTGGGGGCTACCTGGTAAACCAAGGTGACTCAGGGCTTCCAGGCTGGGACACAAACTTCATCAAGCTTCCCTTAGACTCTCTTTCACCCCAGGGATCAGCATGCTGTGCCCAATTACTTACCAGGACAGCCTGGGGAAGGTGGTCGCAGAGCGTGAGGAGGAGCACCTGAGTTCATGATGTTGCTCTAAGAAGCAAACCTGCTCTCTGTGGGCAGGCTAAGGGCTGGATGCTGGTGACCCAGGAATGCAGCAGCTCCAGGCCCCACAGCTGTGTTTCTCATTGTGTAGTCTCACATCACAGTGCAATGACCAGGTAGGATGTTTTTAAAGATCCTGATTCCTAGGCCCCATTCATCCTCATTAAACCAGAATATCTGGGAATGGGGGTCAGGAACCATCATGTTGAAGGTAATCGTGATGCTCAGCATTTGTTGTCAAAAAATTGGGAACACACTGAATGTCCATTAGTAAAGAATAGTTAAATAAATGATGATATCTCCTACTGTAGAACAATATTCAGCCATTAAAAAAGGATGAGGCATTCATAGAGACAGAAGGTAGATTAGAGGTTACCAGGGGTTGTGTTTGTGTGTGTGTGAGGGGGTGGTGTTATTGCTTAATGGGTACAGAGTTTCTGTTTGGGGTGATGAAAATTTTTAGAAATAGATAGTGGTGATGGTTGCATAATATTGTGAATGTAATTAATACCATTAAGTTGTATGCCTAAAAATGGTTAAATTGGCAAATTTTATGTTATATATGAATATATATAACATACAATTAAAAAAAAAAAAGAATGAGGAGGAACCACATGCACTAACACGAAAAGACACCCGAGATAACCTGTTAAATAAAAATGAAAACTGCAGACCAAGATGTAGAATTATAAAATTGTGTGTGTGTGTGTGTATGTGTGTGTGTGTAAAATAAACTACCCTATTAAAAGTGGCCATCGCTGGAGATAGGATTGGCAGGATAGGCAGGAGAAGGAAGATTCTTTGTCTTTCCTGTGATATCAAAAATAAGGGGTAAGATTATGGGTAATTTTGACTTTCTTTTTGGTGTTTTCATATAAAAAACTAAGACACACTCAACAAAAACAATACTTTGCCCTCAAAGAGCTCAGAATCAAGCAAAGAGATAAGTACCAGTCAAGGTAATTACAACAGAACACTCTTTGTAATAAGGACTGTGGAAGCGCAGCGAAGGGGGTGTCAGGGAAGGCTTCCTGAAAGAGATCTGACTCTGGTCTTCAAAGACCACAAGGAGTAGGCCAAGCGGAGAAGCAGAGCTAGAACTCTTCTGGTGGGGGGAAGGGCAAAGATATGAGAGAAAGTGCGAGGTTCTGAAGTGTTTGTAAAGCCCGAGATGCTGACTGCAGCATGCCTACCAGAGCCCCAGAGCAGCTGGAGAGTTTTACAAAAGGGAGTATTCGTAGGTTTGTGCTTTGGATGAATCCTCTGGTGAGGTCTCTTCTGGGTTGAGGTTAGAGACCCTTCTCAGGCAAAGGCCGGAAAGTAATAAGGTGTAAACAAAGACCTTTCCAAGCACCTTAGAATTTCAGCCAAGGCCCCAGAGGCAGAAACAATACTAGAGTTACTGACCCTAAACTGAGAAGCTGGACCACCTTTGCAGAGCCTAGGGCAGCCGGGGGAAGAACAGGAGGAGCAGAAGAGAGAGGCGAGGGAGAGAGAATGCCCAGTTACCTCTGCGGGCAGCAGGTGTCTCCGCGAGAGATGGCCGGAACAGGATGGAGGGAGGGAGGGGTGGAGTTTTTGCTATAACATTGGCCTGCTTATTCACAAGTTGAAATTACCTGAGAGAAAAAGGGAGACTCTCAGAAAAGCTAGGGGACCTGCCGAGGAACACTATAGAATGAGTCTACAGAATCCGTGTGAAAGGACAGTGGCAGGAAAGAAAGAAATCGGCTCTGTGCTTTTTCAATTGCTGAGTCAAGCCTCTTTTGTAAACAGCTACAAAACATTCGTGACGACTATCTGGGGAGTACGATCTTGGAACGAAGAAAGGATTTTTTACCACTCTCTCTCCCACAGGCCAACCCTTCTCTATCAAAACGAGGGGAGCAATAATCGCCTGGAAACTCATGTGTTCCCGCGAGCAATGAGCCTTGGGGAGCTGACTGGCGTTCAGGGTCCTAGTTGCTCCGGGCTGCGGAGATGAGCAGCGCTGCGGCGGCGCCAGCCGAGCTCAGGTCCTGCCCCGCAGCGCCCCCTGCTGGCAGGAGGTGCAGGAGCCGGCGCCCGCATGGGTGCTGCGCCCTGGGGCTGGACTCCGCTCAGCCTTCCTCGAGTCTGCAGTCTTTGGGCCCGGACGTGCATGCATTCATGAAATGAACCAGCAGAAGAGAGGTGTGGGCTTGCAACTGGGATGAGACCCAATCCAATAGAGGAGGGGACTGATCTTTTTAGAAAGGTCAGCCACTGGAGGTGAGGTTGGGCAAAAGGGTGTGAGGTAGGAAGAAAGGGAACAAAGATTTAAAAAAAATTATTGTGGAGTTTGGGAGAGTGAGGTCATATTGAGGAGTCATTAGTATTCTTGCTATTTCACTTCTCTGCTTTTGTTCAGGCTGGTACTTCTGCCTGGAAAATATTTTCCGCTTTCCTTTTCCTTTTTTTATAAGTACATAATGTATTCAAAAATATTAGAGAATAAATAGATAAATATCCATGTACCCATCACTCAGCTTGAGAAATAAGACCTAACAAATATAAAGTACCCATGTACTCCTCTTGCTCCTCAGAGATGGCTCCTAAATTCATGTTTTCATTCCCATGCAAATTTTTATTTACTATGTATGTTTGTATTCAAAAATAATATGTAGATTCATGAAACCAAGAAAATTGTAATAAAGATCCTTTATTAGATATATGCTATATGGGATGCATATGTTATATATATACTTTGATATACATTCTAAAGTATTGTATAGTATGTACATATATAGTAGACAGTGCATGTATAGTTTATCTATATCTGTATCTATAGCTATATCTATCTATTTATAGAGAGAAATAAACATTTTCCCCTTACCACCCTGCATTTAAGATTCTTCTTACCTTTCTCTGCTTTGCAAACTCCACAAAGTTGTTACTTCTTCAGGAAGCTTCCCTAAGCACCTCTCTTGTGGTACTTACTCAACTAGGTTGAAGGAGCCTGCTTAGTTGTCTGTCCTCCTCACCCATTGGATTCTGAGTTTCCTGGGGGATGGGACTAGGCATCAGGGTGTCCCTCCTGCCTAGTCCAGAGTCTGGCCCAGAGGTGGGGCTTGGGTTTGTTGACCTGGTGGTGGAAAATAAGGCCAGAAAGGCTAGTTAAAGCCTTGAATGCTAGGATAAGGCTTGGTGTTGGCTGGTGGTTTTCCAGCTGCGCTCTGTGGAGTCTCTTGGGTTCTCTGGAGGTGACCCAGGGACTAATGAAAGATGGTCAAGAGGAGGCAGCAATAGCCTCCTTCATCCTGCTTCAGCCAAGTTAATTTCCTCTCAATTTGTTTTATTCATTAGGCTTCTGTACAAAATTTTATTTAAAGAAATGTCCTGGCATGTAAAAACAAAATGAAAGGGATGAGGAGTGTGGTGGGCACAATAATGGCTCCCAAAGATAATAATGTCCTAATTCCTGGCATCTGTGAATACGTTAGGTTACAACGCAAAGGTGAATTAAGGATGCAGATAGAATTAAGATTGCTAATCAACTGACCTTGAGATGGGAAGATTATCCTGGATTATCCAGGTGGGCCTAATGTAATGATAAAAGTCCTTGTAACTGGAAGAGGGAGAACCAGAGAGATGGCAGTAGGAGAAGGCATTGCTAGCTTTGAAGATGGAGGAAGGGGACATGACCCAAGGAATGCAGGCAGCCTCTAGAATCTGGGAAAGGCAAGGAAACAGATTCTGCCCTGGGGCCTCCAGAAATAACATAGAGCTGCTGACACCTTGATTTTATTTATTTATTTATCTATCTATTTATTTATTTATTTATTTACTTACTTACTTACTTACTCACTCACTCACTTACTTATTTTTGACACCTTGATTTTGGGCCAGAGAGGCTCGTTATGGACTTCTGACCTCTGGGAATTGAGATAGTGCATTTGTGCTTCTTTAAGCCACTAAATTTGTGGTGATTTGTTCAGAAGCTATTGGAAGGTAATACAAAGAACTATTAAGGTATTTGAGCTAGGGAGGGTGAGCCCTTGTCCCACTGGACTATTGACTGTGTAGGGAGAAATTAATGGAGAAGCCAGAGCAGAAGTCACTGTGAAGCCCTGACTGGAAAGGGAGGGAGCCCCCACAAGATGGCTAGGGGTGAATGGAGGGCTGAGAGGCTTAGAAGGCCTAGAAGAAGAGTGTTCATGGGCCTAGTGTTGTCAATAAGCTCATAGCTCTTGATCAGTATCTCCTCTTTCCCCAACCAAGCCCCCGACCACCAGCATCTGTCCAGGGTGGAGAGGGGGTCCTGGACTCTGGCCTGTGTTCCAGCCTGGGAGCCAGCCCTGTGAACAGAATAAGAGATCCCTCCAGCGGGGGATGATTCCTGGAGCTCCTCTGTCAGGACTGGCCATCTCAGAAGGAGGCGGCTGAGCCAAGGCCCCACCATCTCTGAGCTCTCCGGAACCCTGGGGCTGGCGTTGACAGCCTCCCTTCTGAGCACCCTCTGTGGCCAGGATTCCCAAATAGAAACTCAGTAAAAATGTGTTCAATTAATGAAATGGAGGAAGAAGTAAAGAAATACCTGGGAAGCACACCAAAGGAAGACAGATTCCCACAGTTTTCATTCATTCATTCTTTTCAGCCAACAAACAGGAAACTTTCCTGAGCTCCTAGAGTCATAGAAAAGAGTTCGACCTGTTTCTTGCCCTCAGGGGGCTCCTAGGTAGAGGAGAGACAGACATGTTATCAGTATGAGTGACTAGTCTTGTCACAGCATTTTAAAATATCATAGCCTTATAGTAAGTGATATATATGGCCCGTGAAGTCCTTTCAGGGGAGTGAACAAAACATGACTGGAAATATAAGTTGGAGGCTTAGTTTCCTCATCAGTAAAGTAGAGGTTGGGTTGCAGGATCTGTATAGTATATCCAGCTCTAGTAATCCAGACCTTTGTGACCAATCGATTAGGGAGTACTTTTTTGACATTTCAGCCCCTCTCTTTACTATTCAGCAAGCCCAGAGCCCTTAGGCTGCTCTGGGAGCTTGTTGCATCAGCTAGAGGAAGGACTGGGTCTTCTCAGAACTGAGAATGGGATGTGTCAGGGAGGAATCAGGACTGGAAGCTGAACCAGAAGACTTGCCAGCTTCCGGGGTCTCCTCTGGTCAGCTAGCCACACAAAGCATTTGTATCAGTAGAATTTGTGGTGGATACCCTGAACAGCGAAGATATCCATATTCCCGAGTAAAAGAAAAGTCCTGGCTGGGCCTCCAGGGGTGACCTGAGGATTCCAAAGAGAGGGCCCTGCCACACCTGGCCATTTGACTCTTGATGTCCCAAATTCTCTATTTAGAGGATTTTTTTTTTTTTTTTTTACCTTGAAAGAGCCTCTATTTAGTTTGACTCCTCAGTCTATGGCCGTGCTTCCCTGAACAAGCCCGATCCCAGCTGATCTTGGAAGCTAAGCAGGGTTAGGCCTGGCTTGAATGGGAGACTACCTAGGAAGACCAGGTGCTGTAGGTGTAAAAAATAAAAAAATAAGTTATTGTAAACTGACAAGGTCTTTGCAATCTGTGAGGTCAACCAAGGGTTGCCTCATCTAAAAAATAAAGATAAATAAATAAATAAAATAGTTTAACTCCTCAATTTTCCAGGTGGGAAACAGTTCTAAAGAGTTGGAGTGACTTGCTAAGGTCACCCAGTGAATTAGGTGTGCCTTTAAGGAGATTATTTTATGATCAGTAGCACTGGCTCTTCGCTCTGCCTGAAAGACAGATCTTCCAGAAGCTGAGAACATTCAGGTCTCAACACAGATATTTATTCTTCCTTGGGGTACTAATCATGTGTTTGGAGTGAATTCCTGACCCCTGGCCATAGGCATTTCCTGGGGACCTTGTTAAAACGCAGTTTCTGATTTGTAGGTGCTGGGCAGGGCTTGAGAACTTGCATTTTTGATGAGCTCTCTTGTGATTAGATGCTGCTGGTCTTCAGACCACACTTGTAGTAGCAAGGCTCTAGCTCATTATTTTACTGTATTTTCTTCCTATTGCATGTCACAATGTGATATCATCATATTTATCTGGGCATATATATATTCATCGTAGCTTTCTTACCACTAGATATAAACTGCCTGAGTGGAGTGCCTTGTCTGCCTCATGTCCTGTTATAGCCCCAGGCCCAGCACAGTGCAAGCACACAGTAGGTTCTCAATCCATGAGGTCTCCCAGGATACAGAGGGAGCCGAGTTCTGGAGGGCAGGGACCATATCCTGTTTTCTCCTGGTCTTGTGGCTCAGCAGAGGGTAGGGGCACGCAGCAGGGGCTCAGGGACTGGGGGAGGCAGGTGGAGTAGCTCCTGACTCTTGACCTCATGTGTTCCCCAGTGGGTCAGGGCTGGAGTGACAATGAGAAGAAAAACACCCCGAGGCCTATAGCTATCAGGTGATATGTGTGTGTATAAAAATCATTTTTAAAGATAGAAAACTTGTTGCAACCTTTGTCTGAGTCCCTTCTGTAGCTTCCTGGGCTCAAGCCCAGCTAGGGTTGCTTGGAGTCTGGCAGCCCTGGGGCACGATGTGATCATCCTTCCCCTTGTACCACATTCACATGGTGTTCCTGGCCTGGTGCTTGCCCATCTGGAGCCAGTCTATCTGGAGCCAGTTCAGTTTGTCCGAGATGGGCCATTCAGATACCTGGTGCATGAGGCCACAGGCAGCTAGCTCTGCAGAGGCCATTCCAGTGAAGTGCCTTACCCAGCCTCAGTTTCCCCACCTAAGGGCAGGAGGAAAGACTGAGGAAACTGAATGACACTTGAGATTTAGTACAGCTTCTGCGAATTCCCTCCTTTCCATTGCTAGGATTCCCCACCTTCAGTGCTCAGATGGACCAGAAGACCTCCCAACCCTGGGATGAGGCATCTTGAGAGCAGGAATACCTGAGTCCATGGGGCCCTGCTCCACTGCATTCCCCCAAGAAGACTCCACATCCCTTCTTTCCTGTTTTCCTCCTCTCCCCACTCCTAGAACTTGTCTGAGTCTATCCACTTGGATCCTTGCTCTCTGGATTCTAACCCAAGATGACTGGCAGCTGCTGATTCAGCAACATTTTATCCAGAGCTTTCCATCGGCCAGGTAGCCTGCTGGCCAGATAGCTCTGGTGGTGTGGACCCTCCTCTCCTTCCTTCCCAGGACTCCTCTGCACTTCCTCACCGACACAGCTCAGTTATTCCCCCAATTACCAGTTCGCTTACTCTCTCCCTTTTCCACTAACACACCCATTTAGTCACTCATGTGGCACTTACACAATCTCCCTGGACCAGGTCCAGGGATAGGTCTGGGAATAGACTGGCCTGAAGGGGGATTAAGATACAAACACAGTGGGGCCCAGGGGCCATGTGCTCAGGAGGAGTCCCCCCCAAGTCTGAGCTGGAGATGCCCTAACAAAGCTTAGCCCCTAGTTAAATAGGTGAGGCAGGGTCGGCCCAGGGAGGCCCAGGCCACTGGGTGAAAAAAGAAGGAGGCTCCGACTTGGGGGACACTCTTGACTTGCCTGTCATGCCAGGGTCAGCTCACCCAGCCCTGTGCACAGACAGCACATCACGTTTTCCAGTTCTGGGTTGGTGACCCCGGGACTGGGTTAAAAACACAAGAACTAAGGCAGGGTAATATCCTTAGGGACTTGCCCGTGGATCCAGAAGGAGTTATACAACCAGGGCTCGAAGGGCCTTCCCTTCAGAGATCTCCAAACCCTTCGCTTTACAGCTGTGGACACTGGTGCTCAGGGAGCCTGTTCACAGGTGGGCTGGGTGACAGGCTACAATGTCCAGCTTCATGGTCTTTGGCCACACCCACTGCTCAGCCATCCTGGATGTTCAAACACAAGGAATGCTCCATTTTCCTGAGGAGAACACATTTTAAGAATGTTTTTCCCAGTAAAAGTCGAAAACAAACAAAAAAATGTTTTAGGGCTGGAAATGAATTAGCCAAATGTTTACTTAAGTAAGCTGTTAAAATTAAATTTGTTCACTTAATCTATTAATTTAGAAAACTTGCTCTTTCCACGCATAGTTTAGGAAACAATTTTATGCAAATTCTTTATCCTGCTAACTGATGGAGATAATTCTGGGCTAATGTGTCTTCTAACAGTTTTGTTTGCAATAAAGTATTGGGACAGCACCCTGCAGAATGAAGACTGTCAGGACGGGGGCATAGCATACTTTCCTTCCCTAAGAGTCATACTGGAAAGGAGCCTCAGCTTAGACTCAGGCCCACAAGGTGGTGTTGAGCTCCTGCAGCTGCACACAGTTCTCGGGTGGCCGTGTGCGGCTGTAGCCACGTGGACTCCCTCACCTACCAAAGGCCTCCCACCAAGCTGGGGACCCTGTCAAGGTGACTGGACACTATGACCAAACATCCTAGAATGTATCAAGAAGTGAATCTAATGGTCACTATTCAGTCAGTACCCACCAAGTATTTGCAGGGCTGGGCCCTAGGACAGGTGCAAAATGAACCAAAATGTGTGTAGCAAGTCCTAGGATGGAGAAATAAATGAAGAATTGGAAGAGCATAGTGTAAGAAAAGAGAAGTGCCAGAAGGCAGTGCATATTTACTGAGGTCTTGGACTATACCAGATATTTCACGAACATCGTCTCTAACCCTCATAATGACTTATGGATAGGAGTTATTACTCACCCCAACTCCTCCTTGCCTTAGAACTAAGAGTGTGTGTTCTTAGGCTAATTATTTACCTTCTTAGGCCTCAATTTCCTTCTCTGTAATATAATTGTTGGGAGGATTGAGTTCTGTTCTAAGCACTTTGCTTAGAATAGCAAGCCCTCAATCAATGCTTCCTCTTATTATTAGAACAGAGGAGAAAGCTGAGGCTCAGAGAAGAGCAGTGACTAGCCCAGGGCCACACAGCCAGAGAGATGAAGAGCCAGCCCGTGCTTTCTGTTCCACTCCACAATTTATAGTACACAAAGGGTTAAAGTGGAAGCTTCGCTGATCACAGCAGGTGCTTGAACTTGGCTGCCCTCTGTTCCAAAGAGGTAAGTCAACTGTCTAATGCAGGTCACCTGCAGCTAGTACCCAGTAGGCCCATAAAGGGGCACATGGTGAGAGGGACAATTGCTGTTTTCCTCCACTAACTTGCTGGGCAACTTCGATCCTCCTTCTGGACCTCATTTTCCTGGTTATCTCATAAGAAATATAACGAAGTCAGTACTTAATTATGATAATATGACTACGAAAAGGATTACTGTCTTCCTAGACATTGGCCAAAGGACTAGGTCAATAGGAAAAGAGAAGCATTGTAACTTTTGGAGTTACAGGTTAGAGTTGGGAGGGATCCCAGCGTGAATCTAGAATCTGCACAGATAATACATTTTGGGACTGTGTTTTGTGGCTTACAAAGCATTTTCTTTAGCTTTGTTTCATTCAATCCTCACAATAACACCTCAAATTTACAGATAAAGATATGGACCCAGTGAACCTGTATAACTTATGCAACCTCACATGTGTCTAGAGCACTGACCGGAGGTAGAATGGAGGTAGTCCTGAGCTGGAATCCCAGCTCCAATGGGACCTTGGCCAAGTTACTTTAGCTGTCTGCACTTCAGCTTACTCATTGGTAAAACAGGAAGATTAAAACATTCATTGGAGGGTTGTGGTGAAGATTAAATGAGATGACTTGTAAAAGCTTAGTGTAGAAATTGTTGCGAAGTAGGTGCTGAATAGTGTTAGTCTGCAAATGACCAAAACACACAGCTAGGAAACTGCAGGACTGGACTTCTGGCTCCTACTTCAGTGCTCTTTGCCCTCCACTAAGCGGGGTCATTTCACAACCCTCCTCATTCATGTTTCAGCTGAGGCACCCAAGGTCGGAGAAGTGAACTGTGCATTAGAGGCTACTCTAAGCAGGCAGCAAGAGGCATCTTGGTCTCAGGTGACCTGAAAGAGTTAATTACTGCCCTGGGGTCAAGTGCACTAGTTACCAAAGGGAAAACCTTCCTTGTTACTCTGGCTCTGCAAGCCAGTGGAGGAGAAGCTAGGTTCTTGCTGAGACATCAGGAAGTGCTGAAATGACGACAGGCAGAAGGCTGACAGATCTGCCCCTGGTCAGATGGATCACCTGATACAGACGTGGGTGCCCAAGCCCTGTGATTGGTCTAAAACAGGGCTGTGTTGACCCATTGACTGAGCTTTGGCATCCTGTCAAACTGCCATTGCATCCAGACATTAAAAAAACAGCCTAGAAATAGTGCTGGTGCAGTGTGCTGAATTCAGTGTGGGAGAGGAAGCAACCATGCAGGTGCTAACCAAGAGCTACCCTAAGAACTGCCTGCTGACTGTTATGGACCGGTACTCGGCTGTGGTGCATAACATGGAGCAGGTGGTTATGCTCCCCAGCCTTCTGCGGGATGTGCAGCTGAGTGTGCCTGGGCGCCAGGCCCGGGCTGGGGCGCCTGATCTCTACAACTACTTCACCATGCTCAAGGCCATCTGTGTGGATGTGGATCACGGGCTGCTGCCCCGGGAGGAGTGGCAGGTCAAGATGGCAGGCGGTGAAACCGATGAGGCTGAAAATGAAGCTGCAGAGACAGAGGAGCCTGAGGATGAGGTCTTGGGGCAGCTGGACCTGGAAGCCCAGTTCCACCTGCACTTCTCCAGCCTTCATCACATCCTCACCCACCTTACTTTGAAAGCTGAGGAGGTCACGAGGACATACCAGGAGATAATGCGACAGGCCATGTAGGCCTCAGACTCTAGGGAAGGTAATGGTAGCCATGCTAGTGGGTATCAGAGTCCACTGAGGGACATTCTGGGGGAGGAGGGGAAATAGTGGTGCTACTGGGTCTCAGATAGAGCCACCCTCACTTCAGGATATTGGGACCACCACCTGGGAGGGCCCAAGGCCAGGCCTGCCTTACTCTCCTGACCCAGAATTGGTGAGTAATGACCATGAACTGTTATGGAGGCAGAAGCAAAAGTGTGTATCTTATGTACACAGATATGTGTTTATGCATGTGTGCATTTGATAGTAGGTATGGCTATTTACTCAGATAAATTGTCAATTCTATGTGTGTGGCAGTGCTTCTTGACATTTTTCAAGGCAAAACATGAAAAATTATATGACAAATGCAGGTACTTAGGAGAGGCTGTATTTCTGCAACTGGCAGGGTTACTCAGACCATCCCAGGTTGCAGCCAGCCAAATGGAAAGCTTAAGAACTGCTCTCTTGATACTCTAATCCATTGCAGGCACACCAATGGGAGGCATGCCCACTGAGAAGCCCTCTTGTGAGGACATATACAAGTGTTGGCGTCTGAGCCCATATGTCTATGCTCAGAAGGGCTAGAGTTGTGAGGTATGGATGGGCAGCGAGCTATACAAACAAGTGGTGGCACCAGGTAGGTGATGGAAAGAGGACCTGGTACATTCGTGAGTGGTTACTCCTGGGTGAAGAATAGGAGAAATTTGGCTATAGCACCTGCCAGTTTTGATCCTGTGCCACCTGCCAGCTCTGTTCTCAGAAATTGTTTCTTCAGTGATAAACCATACTCATGTCTATGGGACTCAAAATCACCAGTGTAGGTATGTGGGGCGGGACTTTTATCCCCATTTTACTAGCAAGGAAATTAAAGCCAGAGATGAAGTGATTGACTGAAAGTCACATAATAAGGGGACAAAAGCAAGACTTGCCCCAAATTTGATCTGAGTGTTCTTTCCATTACACCCAAATTCAGCCATATGTGTTATCTTCATACTCTGCCTGAAGGCCACTCTGTAATAGTGGGGAATAAACAGGGACCTGAACACACAGCCTATGGAGAGTTACGCTCAGGTATTTCCTCAGCCATTTTCTCTTCCTTTATCTCAAACCCAAACTCAAATTGTCAACTTTAACCCTGCTTCTCTCTCTTCTCAAGGCATCCTGGACTGCCTTTCAGAGATTCTTAAATATAACTGGGCTGGGTCAACAGCTCTGGGGTCAAGTTCTGGTTCTACCACTAATGAGCTGTGTGGCCTTGGTTTAGCCATCTGACTTCTCTGGGTTTCAGTTAACTGAATAATAACAGTAGTGGTGAAAATAACAACTACTAATTAAATACTTCTACACTTTAAAACCACTCAAATATCAATTATCTAACAGAATTATCATCCCCTTTCACGGATGAAAAAACTGGAGGCCTGAGAAGTAAAATGAGTCCAAAGGTACTCAGGAAATAGCAGAACCAGATAAATGAACCCTGGCCTAACTTGCATCTAATTCCCTTTCTCTACATTAGTGAATTCATTAGCGCCTCAGAATTCTGCAGCCTGGGATGGAGGAGGAAATTGGGGATGACAGTGTGGATAGAACACCCACTCCTTGACCAGTCAAAATGCTTTGAAGACAGGAGCAGCGATTCTACACCACAATGCTTCAACACACCCTAACTTGATTTTTGTGGAGGCTGTATGTCATGGCAGAAGTTAAAAAACCTGTGCTCATATCCTGGCTCCGCCACTGACACTTGGATAAATTATTCACCTTACTGCATCATAGTTTCTCTGTTAGTAAAATTTAGAGGTGTAACTGGAAGAGTTATTGCAGCTCTGATAACCTGATTTTTCTTAAAGTGATGTAACACTGCCAGCATTCTCTAAAAGCAACACCAATGAGCCTTTTCATTATATTTCCTATTTCAATAGGCATGTGACAGTACCTTAGTGGTGTGGATTTATACTGATTTTTTATTTTTAAACATTTTTGTACTCCACAGATCCCTTTACATGATAGAAGGTAGACTCTGTGACGAAGACATGGAGCAGTTTGCTAGCCCTGATGAGACCAGAAAGACCTGGATCTGCAGCTGAAAGTGAGGCGACTCAGTTCTCCGGGATGCTTCTCTACCTCCTTCTGAGCACTAACTTGTGAACTCATCACTGGGTCACCTTTGGGATGCTTGTTGCTGTTCGCAACTCCCCCTCACTCCTCTTTGACCAGCTTGGGGTGGTGGTCAGTGGTTCATGAGGGCCAGTGTGGTATGGTAGAAAAAGCATAGCATCTGACCAACCAAAGTTTACCTCCCCTCCCTTGGCAGTTGTTCATTGTGATCTTGGACAAGTTTAACCCATTGGAATCTAAATTTCCTCAACTAAAAATGAGGATAGTATTACCTACCTCACAAGGTTATAGAAATTAAACAAGATAAATTAAAAGCCCCTGGAGTCTAAGTGCTACTATTATAAGCTAATTGTTTCTCTTACTCTCACTTTGTATTTGCTCTAGCCCTTGCTTTTAACCCTGCAGAACTAAGAGGTAGCACAGTATCTTGGGATGAGTGGTTCCCACTCTTGTACCCATTGAGCACAGGTGAACTATAAACCTATTTAGTGCACTAGCAATAAAAAAATAAAACATTATATTTGTACATATCTTTTTTCCCAACTTTATTGAAATATAATAGACAATTAGTTGCTCATATTTACATTGTACAAGTCAATGAGTTTTTTCAATTATAGTTGGTGATACAATAATATATTAGTTTTAGTTGTACAGATAAGTAATTAGAGCTCGTGATCACCTCACTAAATCTAGTACCCTTCTTCCCCCCTACATATTTATTACGACATTGTTGACTATTTTCCTTATGCTATACTTTATATCTCTATGACTATTTTGTAACTATCCATTTGTATTTCTTAATCCCTTCCACCCTATTTCACCATCCCCCCAATCCCCTCCTGTCTAGTAGCCCTCAAAATATTCTCTGTATCTATGAGTTTATTTTCATTTTTGTTGTTATTGATGTTTATTTTGTTCTTTAGATTCCGCATATATATGAAATCATGTGGTATTTGTCTTTCTCTATCTGAGTTACTTCCTTTAGTGCAATACCCTCTAGGTCCATCAAGGCAATATCTTTTTCCTTCCCCTTATTTTAGTCTGTGTGTGTCTTTTAATCTGAAGTGAGTCTTTTGTAGGCAGCATATATAGTAGGCTTGTTTCCTTATCCATTCAGCCACCCTATCCTTTGGTTGGAGCACTTAATTCTTTTCCATTTGAGGTAGTCATTGATAGATATGTAGTTATTACCATTTTTTATTTGCGATTTTGATACACGATTTTTCTTCTTAAAGAAATCCCTCCAACATTTTCTGTAATAGTGGCTTGGTATTGATAAATCCCTTTAGTTTATTTTTGTCTGGGAAGGTCTTTATCTGTCCTTAAATCTAAACAATAACTTTGCTAGATAAAGTATTCTTGGTTGTAAAACCTGGGTTTTCATCACTTTGAATATTTTGTGCCAAGCCCTTCTGTCCTGCAAAGTTTCTTTTGAGAAATCAGCTGCCAGTCTTATGGGTGCTCCCTTGTAGGTAACTGCTTTTCTCCTGCTGCTTTTAAGATTCTCTCTTTGTATTTAAACTTTGGCATTTTAATTATGATGTGTCTTGGTGTGGGCCTCTTTGTGTTCCTCTTTCTTGGGACTCTCTGAGCTTCCCCGGGTTGTATGTCTATTTCCTTCACCAAGTGAGGGAAGTTTTCCATCATTATGTCTTCAAATAGCTTTTCCACTTCTTGTTCTCCCTCTCCTCCTTCAGGTATCCCTATTACATGGATGTTTTTACACTTAATTTTGTCCCTTAAAGACTCCTTAAATTATTATTATATTCTTGGCCTTTTTTCTTGCCATTCTGATTGGGTGAACTTGGCTTCCCCATCCTCTATATTTGGTGGTTCGATCTTCTTCATCCACTCTTAATTCCCTCTAATATATTCTTCATCTCAGATAATGTAATCTTCATTTCTGACTGGTTCCCTTTTATAATTTCCATTTCCGTTTTTATGTTTTGTTTTTTTTTTATCTCTTTGTTAAAGTTTTCACTGAGTTCATCTATTCTTCCCCTAAGTTCATTGAGTAGTGTTTTGAACTCTGCATCTGTTAGACTGCTTGACTCCACTATTCCTGGATCTCTGTTCTGTTTCTCATATGGTTTCTGCTTCTTTGTCTTCCTATTTTGGCTGCCTTTCTGTGTCTGTTTCTATGTACTAAGCAATGCTTCTAAGTCTTCTGGTTTTATTAGCATCCTGAAAAGCGTTCAGCAGCAGGCCAGTTTTAGCCCCAGTCTGTGTCCCTCTGGGGCCACCTGTTGATTCAGTAAGCAATCCACAGATGCTGTGTTTATAGTTGCCTCAAGAAGCTACACCAGAAACCAAGGTCAGCGGCCACCAGTGTGAGTCTTGGCACTGCTCAGCAAGTTGCACAAGACTCACCAAGGACACAACTGGATGTGGCTTGGTGGGGATGCAAGTTGAAGGAAGCAGAGTTTCAGGGAATCTCTGGGTAGAGCAACTTCTGTTATCCAATTTGATAACGTCTCAGCTATGTCGCACACTGGGAGTGGGGAGGGCTCAACAGAGGAACAATGGATACCACCAGCACTTCTGTGTGGGAGAAAAACCTCACCTCCAGCCCTCACTCCAACAACTCAGTGTCCCCCTCTAAGTCCCTGGTGCCCCTCGAGCAGCTGACCGGGCACTGGTGTTCAGAGTGAGCGAGTCCCTCACTACGAAAATCTGGTTTTGGACATGGCCCCTTTAAGAAGCGTTTGCAGCTGCAGCTACCACAGCCTCCATCCCACTCAGCTGCTTGAGACCAGGAAGCCTTGCGTCCTTGCCCCGTCCTACTGCCTCCCTTTGCAGGATGATTTCTTATTTCTCTCCCCAGTTGTAGGGCTTGTTCATCTAGACCCCAGGAGACTCTGCTTGCTGTTTGCTGTGTTTCCGTCACAACTTTGATGTGCTCCTAAGAGCAGGTGAACAAACCCTCTATCATCTACACTATTTTTCTATTTGTACATATCTTTATTAATTTCTCAAGACCTGAGAAGTACATTCTCAGACATGATTTCATATTTAACAAGCGGAACTTGAGAGATGGAACTCATCTGATTTTGCCCAGAAACCATCTACTGCCATAGTCACACTGCCTCCTAATTTGAAATCATGTATAAAGAGAAACAATTTTATTAATCTCCAAAAACTAATCTGATAAATCTGAGCTTGGAAACAAAAACTTTCTGGACAAGCATTTGGATTTGATGAGCCATAGAGAGTAACCTCATTCCAGTTAGGTAGGGTGTCTTTTACTACTAATTGCACTGAGCTCCGCTGTAGAGTGTTGGCACTAAGCCCACTTTCTTCAGGATGATCCATCTAAAAGCAAAGACCCCATTTGTAGTATCAGTTTTCCGTTCTCCTGGTCTTGAGTCTCCTACTTCTAAACCACCCGTTATATCATTGCAGAGCAAGCTCAGAAATACAAACCTGACCATGTTATTCCCATTTAAAACCCTTTAGTGACTTCCCATTGCCTATAGGATCATGTCAAAATTATTCTACATGACTCACAAAACCCTCCATAATCTGGCTTGCTTTGTTTTGCTTTGCACTAGAACCGGAACAGGCAATCCTTCTTTGTAAATGGCTATATATTAGATATTTTAGGCCTTCACAACTATACAACTCTGCTGTTATAGCATGGAAGCAGCCATAAACAACATGTAAACAAATGAACCGTATGTTCCAATAGAATTGTACTAACAGTGGTCTAGATTTGGCTTACAGGCTATAGTGTGCCAACTCCAAACTAGAACTAAACTCCATTTTAAAATCTGTCAGATGTCTTCTTAAAATTGGGTGAATGGAAACTAACCACTCTCTGATAAATGATTTTCTTACGACAAAAAGGAGTCAGAATGTTCATGGTGACCATTTTAATCTCAAGGTGTTAACACACAGATTAATATAAACTTTAGATATCACGAAAACACGTTCCACAAAATTCAGAAATAACTGTATCAGTGAAAATGGAACAAGCATTTTGGAGATTTCAACGTATTGGATGGAATTCTTCAAGAATTTCACCATAAGTTTTCTTATCTATAAAAGAAAAGATCACAAAGGTTTATTTTTAAATTGTTTTGAAAATTATATTTCCTAAAGAAAAATGAATACTTAATATTCTTACAGATAGAAACTCTTAAGAATTTTCTCATTTTCTTGTCCTCAACCATGGTTTGGTGATCATTTGCTTCACTGAATGAAGAATAACTTCGGAAAAATCTGTGGTGATATCCATATGGCAAAATGCTGCCAGAAGGATCCTGACTGAAGGGATAAAGGAGGAAATGAACAGGGAGGGATGGACATAGGTCAGCTAGGAGGGGCCTGGAGCTGAGGTGGTCAAGCTCTTCATGTTCATATCATCAGTGCATGAGGCTCTTCGCATAACTGCCAGTAATCTACTGCTCAGAGACAGAATGAGCCTGTGAGGCTATACACTGAGGGAGCTAGTGAAAAATCAAGGCAAAGAGCCAGAGGTCTGGGACTGAGGACTGGTCTGCCACTGGGTTTCATTCTCAGGAATCATATTCCCAAGATTCCTTCCAGCTCTAATATCCAGCAGTTCTGAGTATTCCCCATCTCTGATACAGTCACTATTCATGGCTTTGAACTAGTCTTTGAGCTATTCATTGGCAAAAATATCCCTGTATCTTTTCGATCCACCATACACATTACATATGTGACTGAAGGCTATGGGAATATTAAACAGAGTAACATAATTTTAGAGCAAAATAGAACCTTAGAAATCATCATTCGGTCTAATGAAATTTAAATGTTTAATATTATACATTTACATAAATAGAAAAATATATTTAACATTTATATTTATGAGTTCAAAATTTTTCTTCATCATTCACGTATGTGCACATCTGTATTGCGTGTATGTGTGTAAAATAACAAAAAGAAGAGTTATAATTATATTCACAGTTGAACAGAGAAAAATACAGTGTGCTGAGAAAATTCCTGTCTGTAGCTGGCTGAAAGCCTCACTGAGATTAAGAATCTTTTGTAGGAATTTGCTAGATGGACAAGGTGGAAACAAGGCTAGAGGAAGATTAAGAAGAAGGTACAGTATGTACAAAGTGGTATAGGGAAGATTTCATGAGGCAAAAATTAGTTATGAAGGGGATGAGGCAGGGTTCTGTGCAGTTCAGGTCAGCTATTATTTATTAAGTGCTTATTATGTGTAGGCCCTGCGCTAGAAAAACAAAGACGAAGCTAAGTCCAATGAGGGACCTGTGTGTATGTAATGTGGTAGATAAAAGGAATGAGCAAAGTGTTTCTACCAGGCAATGAGCCTGAGATATTACTTCAGTAAAACCAAGGGAGATGTGAGCTGGAGGCAAGTGCAACAGTCCAAGCAAAAGATTATCAGAGCCTGAACCAGGATAGTAGCAGTGGGAGAGAAAGGAGAGTCTAGAGTTGAGAAATAGGAAGTAGAATGTAAGACATAATGACTAATGGGAAGTGAAAGAGAAAAGACTTGAAGATGATTCCCAGGCTTCTGGCTGGAGTACCTAGGTGGACAGTAGTGTCATTCACTGAAGCAGGACACAGAGGTAATTAGCCAGAAACTGGATATACTAATTCAAAAGAATTTTGGTCTATAGATAAAGATGTAGGAGTCAACAGAATAGAGGAGGTACCTGAAGACACAGGCATGGAAAAGATAAGCCAGGGAAAATTACGCAGAGTAAGAAAGAGGTTTTCTACAATTAACTTGAAATACCTTTTTCAGGAAAATCCTCCGGGTGTAATTTTACATATGCAAACATATCATGGTCCCTCACAGCATATATATAGTCTTGACGTTTTAAAAGATAGTATCCAATAAAAACAAAAGAGGTAACATATAGAAGTTGGCGATGCAAACCTGAAATTCAAAGGACAAATCCCAAAGAAAGCAAAAATCAGTCAATGTGTATTAAAGATTATATTCTTATATTTCAGATATATAATTTATTATTATTTCTTCTAAAACTTTTTTTTAAAAAAGGGCTTTTCTATATGATGATTCTGAACAAATAGCCTTGACCTTGAGATCTCTTCTTAAAGAAATCTGGTAATTACAAAAAGCAACATTAAGTCTACAAACATAACTATCAATAGAACCCAAGGTTTTAGAAATTTCTTCATGGAAAAAGGTAGATAAGTACCAAATCCTGAATGTTAGACTGAGAACAGAAAAATATCTTTTTTTCTTTTTCAATAAGTTAACTTTAGACCTAACCTAACTTGTATTCTAGCCCCTGTTCAGGATGTGATGAGCAGATGGTCTAAACAGAATCTGGTTTGTCTCCATATACCAATTTATATTTGCATATTTAGTGGTTATTAAAAGAGTAAGCTACATTACAAATATATCTCAATTCTCTTTTGTCCCTTCTAAAGTTGATCCCATTTGCATGTATTACCTATTCAAAAACTGTATTTAAAAATTACCCTATTAAAAAAATCATCCTATTATCATGAGACTGGAGAGGATCAAATCATATGATCTAGAGAAAGCTAAGATTTAAAGTCTGAAAAGAGATCCAGAGGTATGAACTTTATATATGGAGACATTTTTTGCAAAAGGCTAACTGCAAAAATAAAAAAAATAAAAAAGGCTAACTGCAGATCTGATGTTCTAGCTAAGCCCCACAATTATACTCCCAGCTCTCCACATCTTATTCCACACATATCCCTTTGGAGAACTAATTTATTTCTGTGGTTTTATCTACTACCCATGTGCTCAGGATCCATAAGTACATCAACTCAGACACTCATGTTGAATAACAGATACGTCAAATGTTTGACAGATATGTTCATTTTAAACATCCCCAAATGAACTCATTTCCTTCCTATTCATACCTCTTTCTCCTAAGTCTGAGAATAAGACCATTGACCTAGGAATCCAAGTCTTGGATAATAAATACAGTAATCATCCCTTTTATTCTACCCTCTTCCCCCACATCCAGTCACTAAGTACTGTCAATTCTACTTTGTAAATATTTCCTTTCCTCACTTCAAGGAACTTATCTCTCATTTGCTCTAACTGGTTTCCATACTCATCCCACCTTTTATCTTGTCACTAATTTTTACTAAAATACAAACTTAGCTTGTTGGTTCCTTCTCCTTCAATTATGCTCAAAAGGAGTCCTAACTCCTGCAGTCCTTCACGAGTTGACTTTCCATCTTCATCTTCTGACACTCCTTGATATGCACACTGTGCTCCAGCAATACTGAACTACTTTTAATTCCTCACACAAATGAGGCTTCTTCATGCTTCTACATACCATGCACTGGTTATTTCTCTGATGACTTCTTGATCTTTCAAGACTCAACTTAGACATCATTTCTGCTAAGAATTCTCCCCAGAACTTTCCTGGAGTTAAAAGGGTGAACTTATCTCTATTAATATGTAAACTGCTATAGTAATTATTTCTTTCTCTACTACCAGGCAAAGCCAATGTTTGATTCACCTTTCCATACTAGCATATAGGCAACACTTAATAAACATTTCATAAGTGGATGAATGACCTTGAGCAAGTTAATTTACTATCTATAAAACAAAGAAAATACCTATCCTATTTTTCCTAAAGCAGTAGTACATACCCCTCCTCCGCCCAAAATGCGTATGAAAGTATTTTGGAAAAATGTGTAAAACAACAAAAATGTAAAATATTATTATGATCTGGGACTGGACAGGACATGGATTCTTTTGTGTTGTCTCTTACCCTAAACAGCCACTGCTACCCTTAACTGGTTATCTGCAACACAGCCAATCAAAATGTGCTGGATTGTCCTGTGTGCCACTGGACTACAAAGACCCAGACTTTCTATGTCTTTACCCTTACCCCTCACACAGAAAGACTCCATAAATGATGCCAGAGTCCCAGCCCTATAAGGCATGGCTTGGCCTCCTCCCAAGTCTCCATTTCTCTAAACTCCTCTCTCTTTTAGTGGTAGTCTTTTTCTCACCACATACATAACCCCTCGACAATCGTTTTCCCCTTCTGTCCTTTACTAAGTGAACCTAAACTTGGAAGCCATGGTGTTCTTTGCAGAATGCTGTAAATTACTGATAAATTAAACTAGAAATCAATAAATATTTACTTTTGTGGACTATATTTAAATACTAACTGTAAATTAAGGGCAAGTAAGGGTAACCAGCAACAAGAGTTTAAAAACAAGTGATAGGAAAAAAGCTTAAGGAAAAATTCTATTTAATATTTTTCTGCTAACTTGAAAAAGATCTGTATAATTCGATTGATAGAATATTCCAATATTATTTACAGAATGCCAGGTACTCTAAGGGCCATAGTTTGAAAATCTACCACATGGCTCTCCTTTCCCACCCTTGCAACTGTCACACCCATCATTCTATGTGCTTAACTTGTACTACGATTTGTCTTTTTAATATGCTCATCTGGTTTGTAAATCTTTGGAGGGTTAAGACAGCCAGGAATCACCACTATATGCCACACATTGAGCTAGACAAACACAATATTCTTTCAATAAATGCTGCTAAGGATACTAATTCAATAAAGTCCTCAAGACCTAAATTTTCCAAAGCAACTTAGGGAAACCCAGGGAATTGAGGAACTGAACCCTAGTCCTGGGCTAAGCGCTTTATATACATCATAGCTCATCTAGTTCTCACAGCTGCTCAAAGAGGGAGATAATCCTCTATTTTACAGATAAGGAGACTAAAGTTCACAGAAATGTTAACTTCCTTAGAATCAAAAAGCTAGTAGGATGGAGTAGCATGTGCTCTTAACCACTATGTTCTTCTGTCTCCCAGATAAGGCACAAAAAAGTGTTTGACAGTGAGACGAGATTAAGTGGTATATAATGCACATTTCAGCCGTTTACTTCCTCCAGAACAGTCTCCCTCCGATCTGTACCTCCTTAGTGCTCCCCAAGTGCTCTCTGCTCATCGACTTCCAACAAAACACATATTTGTCACACCTAGACCTATAATGGACTATTTCTCTGTCTCCCTGACCTGACTAGGAGCTCCTCAAGGTCAGGGATAGTATTCTCACCCCGCATATCCTGTATGTAACACTGCCTGGCACAGAGAAAGAGCTCTGTAAATATGGAAGAAATAGAAAGTAAACTGTTTGCGTAAGAACAAAAGAAAGGGAACTTTGTCCAGCACCTTTTGTGTGCCACGTACTTTACCTATAAAATCTCAAGTCTCACAACAAATATGCAAAGATCAATTATTCTCATTTTATAGATGAGGAAACTTTGGCTCTGAACTGTCTGACCAGGTAACTAGCCAAAGGTGACACAGCTAGGAAGCAGTGGAGCAAGGACATTTAGTTCCAAAGTGGAGCAATTTTCCTTTACACCAAGAGACAGGCTCGAGCAAATGTGGAACAGTAATGAAAAGGGAGAAAACTCTATCTCCCTAGAGGCAGAAATAGTCAAAGTCACTCCTTTCTGTGAAGTAGGATCATGTCCAAAGGAGACAGGATTTCAGAACTATTTGAGCACTGGAAATACTGAGGTTTGGCGACATATCGCTGGAAGGCATGACATATAGCTGGAAGAAGGCAAATGAGGCACAAGTGAGGTGATTCCCAGTTGCCTGAACCATTCTATTAGCTTTTCTCACTAACCGAATTCCTTGGCTCCAATCAGTGCTTCACAATGTTGACAAAGCTGACCTTTTAAAACACAGGTCTGATCATTGTATCTGTCTCCCCCTACCCCCGCAGCAATCTAAAGCTAAAACGTTCCTGTCTGCCTAGAGGATAAATTGCACTGATCTTCCTAATTAATATCCTTTGTAGCCTTATTGCCCTACCCTGCATATTCACTCAATAATTAAACTAGAGGCTCTTGCCTTCATTCATTCCCACTAGTCCCATGGAACGGGAAGGCTCTCTTCTAGTATCTGCCTGATAAATCAAAGCTAAGTTTAAATACATCTTCTAGAGCTTCCCTCCACTTTTCCCTTTGTAGATCCACTGCCCTTAACACAGCTTCTGTGTCAACTAACAGAATGCCACTAACACACTACTAGAAAATACAGCCCAGTGGTTTCGAGCGTCCTACTCAAAAGTAAGGTACCCAGAGCAGCAGCATCAGAAGTATTTGGTATTGTGTTGACATTAAGCCTCTCCCTACCTAAAGAATCAGAATGCGCATTTTAACAAGAGCCAGGTTATTAGTAGTATGTACATTAAGTTTGAGAAGCACTGGTTTGAACTGGTTCTGCTACTTATTAGCCATATGACCTTGGGCAAGCTGCTTTAACCTCTCTAAGGCTGTTTCCTCATTGTGGGTAACACCTTCTCATAAGGTGTTTTGAGGATCAAACGCTACAATGTACGTATTGTCAGTAGTGCATGATAGTGAATGAACACTCATTTTTGCACACACCACAGCACGAACTGAAAGGGGAGCTCGAAGTCCATTCTCGGGTCTTTCACAGACTCACTGTGGGGTCCTGGGTTTCACGGCACCTCAGTTTCCTGAAGAGCCAAATGACACTCTGGCTCTGCGGGATTCTGAAGAGCTCATGAGGCGCGGAGGCGCTAAAGAAGGTGAGGCAGGGCCTGCTAGGCTTTATAAAGGCCCGGAAAAGCGAGGCACTTCAGGCAGCCTATGGTGGAGCTGGCCCGCAGCCCTGCGACCCCTTTTCCTCCCAGCCGACCCCGCCCGCGCAGCCCTCACCCGCCAACATCACTGGCCTCCGCCGGATCGCGTTATCAAGCAGGCCGGAGCAGTAGCCCAAGAAGCCGATGTAGGCGAGCCTTGGGTCGGTCAGCTTGGGAGGGGGCAGGCTCCGGGCCTCATCCGGCAGGAACTGTAAGGGCACTCGGCCCGGCCGTCCTCTCATCATGATGATACCGTTCCCACTTGAGGCTTGGCCTCAGACCGCCAGCTACAAACCACGGCGGGGACCAACGTCGTACGCTCTCTCCTCGGAGCACTGGGCTGAAGGGCATGACGCAGGGCGGTGCAGCGCCAAATGTTTCCCAGTGCGCCCGGCTGCACAAACCCTCACAAGAGGTTCCGGGCTACTAAATGGCCCACCCTGCTCGCTCGCCCGCCGGCGCTAATTCATCTGGTGGGGTATTGGGACCCTGGCACCACAGAGTCGAAGAGTACAAGAAACGAGCCAAATTACAAGAAGTCTGGCAGATACTGCTTTTTTGTTTGCTTTCCTCCCACCAGAAATTGTTTCTTCCTCTCCCGTCCCTGAATGTCCCTTCAGCAAGAATTTATCTTTGCATCCAACACCCACAAGTGAGCTTAAACTTTAAGAAACGTAATTAATTAAAATCCCATAAAAGCTGTTTTCATTTTCTGGATTTCCAGTCGTTCATTTGCACTGGCACACCCTCTAAAGCCTAAAATTAAGGTTCAGGCAGCAACAAAGAATTCAGAGAATCCCAGGACTGGGCCATTTAGTCAAACTTTTGAAATTCAGAGTGGGCACTGTACCATTTCACCTTTAGGTCTTCAGGTCCTTGAAGTTGGCTGAGGGAAAAGGTATTTAAAGGTTTGAAGAATGAAAGAAAGAAAGACTCTCTAACATTCTGCCAAATAATTGTCCAGTTTCTGCTCGCCTACTTCCAATACTGGGGAGAGTCTATCTCTGAATAGTCTTTCTTTAGAAAGCATTTTAATGTCTTCTTTTTTGGGTCCATTTATTAATGGGATCAACATTTTATCTAGACAAACACAGATTAAACCAGAGGTTAATGCAAAAGTATGGATCTCCGAAGTGGAAGAATTAAATATCAGTTAAGATTAATTAAAGGACGGACCTTTTACGCCTATAAAAAGCACCCACTCAGGATTTTCGAAAGGAACAGTATGTTGGTACCGTTGCCTGGAAGGCAGCAAATGTTTCAAATGTTCACACTCTTTGACCCAATAATTACGTGTTTGGAAATCTGTCCTATGGAAACAGTATGACATATGAAAAAGGTTTTTTGCACAAAATTTCTTTTTTTAACCGTTTTTTAAAAAATTATATCGAAAGAATGAAAACCACGAAAAATCTTCCACAGTATGATTATGTAAAATTTGAATAGTAGATGAACTATTAGGCAAACACTTAAATAATTAAATGTTTACACATCCTTCTCTCCTACATTCTTCTGAGTTCAATCTTTTTTTAAAAAATAAACTTAAAAAGGTACAAAAAAATACAAACAACAATATAATACCCATATTCTACCACTCAGAATTAACAACTGCTAATCTTTTGTAATACTTATTTTTAACCTTTTAAAAAAGAAAATAAAACACTATAGAAAAAGCTGTAAATCTCCTTTCCCTTCTTCCCGAGAGACAACCACTATCATGAATTTAGTGTGTATACTTCCAGTTCACTTTTTATATTTTTACATATATTTGGTATTGTGTTATGTGTGCTTTTAAATTCTTTTTACCTAGTGTGATTCATTGTTCTTGTTTTTCTCACTTTTGTCTTTTCCATATGTTTTGGGGATCTATCCATGATGATACAGAAAAATTAGGTTCATTTCTTTTGACTACTGTATAATATTCCATCATATAAATCTCTTATTTTATTCATCTGTTATCCTTTTGATGGATATTTAGGTTGTTTTCAATTTCTTTTTCACTTACCTAAATCTATACTCTAGAATCTAGGGCTTAGAGAAACTTTTGCATATGTACATGAGGACCAAGAGATGTACAAGAATATTCACAGGCTTAATAGCCATTTGTAATACTTCAAAACTGGAAACATCCTAAATGTCCATTAAGAACAGAATAGAAAATAAATTGTGGTTTTTTCATACAAAAGAATATCCATGCATCAGTATGATGAATCTCAACAAAGAGATTCATATTTAAAAGAGAATCAGAGATCAGAGAAAAAGAAGTAAGTTACAGGCATTGGATATAGGATTCCATTTATATAAAGTTCAATTTAGGCAAAAATATATTGCTTGGAGATACACATATTATGGTAAAACTATAAAGAAAAGCAAGAGAAGGATTAACCTAAATGTTCAGGATAGTTACCTCTGGGGGAGGAGGAGCACACAGAAAGCCTCTAAGGTAGTAATAATATTCTATTTCTAAGCTGTGTGGTAGGTACATGAATGCACATTTTATTATTTTAAACTTTACATATGCATTTTACACACTTTGAATTTATTATATATTGAATGTAATAATAAATTTTTTGGTTAAATTAAAATTTTAACTTTTTTTACTGTGATAAAAATAACATTAAATTTACCATCTTAACCATTTGTAAGTGTATAGTTCAATAGTGTTAAGTATATTCATTGTTGTGCAACATATCTCTAGAACATTTTCACTTGCAAAACTAAAACTATATCCATTAATTAAACACTAACTCCCTTTTCCTCCTCCCTCCAGGCCTTGGCAACCACCTTTCTAATTTGTTTCTATGATTTTGACTATCTTAGATACTTCATATAAGTGGAATTATACAATATTTGTCCTTTTGTGACTGGTTTATTTTACTTAGCATAATGTCCTTGAAGTTCAGCCATGTTGTTGCATGTGACAAGATTTCCTTCCTTTTTAAAGCTGTATACTATTCCCTTATAAAATGTATATAGTGAATTTTTTTTTTATCCAGCTGCCAGTGTCCATTTGGGTTGCTTCTACCTCTTAGTTATTGTGAATAATGCTGCAATGAACATAGGTATGCACATATCTCTTCAAGGTCCTGCTTTGAACTCTTTGGATATATACCCAGAAGTGGAATTGCTAGATCATTAGGTAATTCTATTTTTGATTATTTTTTGAGGAACGCTATACAGTTTTCCATAGTGGCCGTACCATTTTATACTCCCATTTTACATTCTTAAGGGTTCCAATTTCTCCACATCTTTGCCAACATTTATTTTCTGTTCTTCAGATAGTGGCTCTCCTAATGATTGTGAGGTATTATCTCACTGTGGTTTTGATTTGCATTTCTCTTATAATTAATGATGCTGAGCATGTTTTTATATATTTGTTGGCCATTTATATATCTTCTTTGGAGAATCGTCTAAGTCCTTTGACCACTTTTAAATTGGGTTATTTGGTTCTTTTTGTTACTGAATTGTAGAAGTTCCTTATATATATAGTCCGGATATTAATCTTTATCAGATATATGATTTGCAAATACAATTTCCCATTCTATAGGTTGTGATCACTACTGTTTTGTATTATGTTGTGAAACTATGGAATGGGAAATTGAATTTGCAAATCATATATCTGATAAAGATTAATATCTGGACTATATGTATAAGGATTGTTTCCTTTGATGTGCAGAAATTTTTAAGTTTGATGTAGTCCCATTTGCCTAGTTTTGCTTTTGTTGCCTGTGCTTTTGGTGTCATATCTAAGAAAATTATTGCCAAATCTAATGTCCTGAAGTTATTTCTCTATGTTTTCTTCTAGGAGTTTTATAGTTTTATGTCTTATGTTTAGGTGTTTAATCCATTTCAATTTAATTTTTGTATATAGTGGAAGGTAGGGATCCAACTGCATTCTTATGCATGTGGATATCCAGTTTACTCAACATCATTTGTTGAAGAGACCATCCTTTCCCCAGTATGTAGTCTCGGCACTCTTGTTGAAGATCATTTGCCCATATACACAAGGATTTACTTTTGGGCTCTCCATTCTGTTCTATATCTGTATATCTGTCTGTGTGCCAGTACCATACCTTCTTGATTACTATGGTTTTGTATTATGTTTTGAAACCAGGAAGTATAAGGTCTCTTTGTTCTTCTTTTTCAAGATTGTTTTGGCTATTCAGGATCAATAATACATTTTAAAAAGAAAAATATTTCATTTTAATGTGAATTTCCATGATGATTAAAGAGGTTCTGAAAATTCTTTCAATATTTATTAGTCATCTGGGTTTTCTCTTCAGCAAATTGCAAAGTTTTGTCCTTGGCCCATTTTTCTTTTGAATTGTCTTTCTCATATTTATTGATTAGTAGAAATTATATATTCAGATGCTAATCATTTGTCATATATATGGCAGTATCTTTTCCAAGTCTGTTGCTTGTCTTTGAACATCATTTTTGGAGGGTTTTTTTTTGTGTGTGTGATACATAAGTTTACATTATTTAGTCCAACGTATCAATCTTTTTCTTTATGGTCTATGTTTTTCATATTATTTAAGAAGCTTTCTTTATTCTAATAGCATAAAGACAGCATCCTATATTTTCTTCTAAGTTTTCGTTTTTCATGTTAAGTCTTTAATACATTTGGATTTTATCTTTGAGTGTGAGGAATGTTACACATGAGAACTAACTTGATACCATTTATTAAATGGTTCATCTTTTCCCCACCAACATTTAATGCCTCCTCTAATATACATTATGTTCTCAAAAATGACATGGTCTACTTCTTTTTTCTTAAAATTTTTTTCCAGATTTATTGCAATATAATTGACATATATAACATGTATATTTAAGGTGTATGATGTGACGATTTGATACTCACACACACACACACATATACAGCGAAATGACTACCACAATAAGGTTAGTTAATAGTCAAGGTTTGTTTCTAAACTCTATTTTGTTCCACAGATCTCTTTGCCAATATTAGCCATATTACACAATTAACTATAGCTTTGCAATATTCTTTTATGTCTAGTACGGTGTATCACTCACATTTTTTAAAATGCTAGCTCACAATAAATGTTAGTTATTATTATTGCTATTTGTCTACCTCTACCCCATGATTTTAAAATCACCTTGTCAAATTCCCTGAAAAATCTCATGGGGGTATTGGTTAGAATTGCATTGAATTTATTTATGAAATACACAAATACACACAACATTTGTATATATTCTCCTTTAAAAATATGTAAATAAAATATGGGGAGAATTGATATATTTAAAAAGCTGAGCCTTCTCATACATGAACACGGTATATATTTGTCCATTCTAATTTTCTTTTTATATCCCTCGTTAAAGCATTATAATTTTTCCCATAAAATTCATGCAAAATTTTTTAGTCTGTCTCTAGGTATTTATAGTTTCTGTTACTATTATAAATGACATTTTATGTTTTAATACCTTTTCTAATTGGTTAATTAGCATGTTGCTTTTTTCTCTGGCAATCTTGGATAATAAAAATATCTCTTGTTAGTTCTAATAATTTTTTACTTGATTTTGTTGGATTTCCCCACATCCTTGGCAACCCTTGCCTATCGCCATTGTCAAAATGTTATTTCATTATTGTTTTCCTTTCCTCATTAGTGAAGTTCAATATCTTTTCACATTTATTGGCTTTTTCAGTTTTCTCTTTTGTAAGTTAATTGACTATCTTTCACTCATTTTTCTTTTGGATCATCTTTTTACTGGCCGATTTGTAGGAATTCCACAAATGTTCTCAACGCTAATGAAATTTACTGTTCTTATTTACTGTACTAAGATTTATTCATTTTCCTCCCATTATGAACCATGCTTTTTGTGCCATAACAAATCTTGTTCACCCATTACAATGTTTTTCTGATCTTACCTCCAATTAAATTATCCTTATTGAGAACACCAAGGACCTGCATATTACCATACTCAAAGATAAAATTTTTTTACTCAATATTTCAGCAGCATTTGACACAGTTGTCTTTTCCATTCTTTCAATTAACCTCTCTTCCTTTTGCCTCCAGGACACCATACACTCCTAATTTTTCTTTTGCTTCACTGGCTTTACTTTAGCAATTTCCTTTGATGTTTCCTCTTTTTCTCCTCAGCCTGCAAATGGAAAATTTCCTGAAGACTTGTCCTGGGTCCTCTTCCCTTTACAACCTATTTTCTTTCCTTAGGTGATGTCTACTTTCTTGGCCTTAATTATCATGTACATGCTGATGACTCCAACATTTATTAACTCCAGCCGGAACTCTCTTCTGAGCTCGAATGATGTATCTACTCACTTACTTGACATCTTCACCAGGAGATTTCAAAAATATCTCAAATTAAGTATATCCAAAAATAAAACTCTTCTTCACATTGAGAAAGTTTGAAAAATATTTTCAACTATAAGGAATAATATAAGAAATACCCATATTTCTATCACTATAACATTGTGTTATATTTGCTTCAGGTCTTTATTTGCTGACGTATATATGTAACATATATACATACACACAATATTTGTATTTATTCACCTTTAAAAATATGTAAATAAAATAGTACAGCGCTAAAACTCTTGACCTCAATTCTCCTTTCCAGTCTTTCTTCCCTAGAGGCAAACTCGATCCTAAATTTCTATGTATATTAGTGGCCATTTTAATACATTTACATTAATAGATAAATTCATAAACAACATAAAACATGATTTTCGTGTGTGTGGTTTTACAACTTTACACATCCCGTACATATTATTTCTTCAAGTCCATGTTCAAGAATTTCTCTAGGGTCCGTATTTGGAATTAGAATTGCTGAGTTTCAGAATATATAGATTTTCAATTTTACTAGATAACATCAAATTCCTCTATAAAGAGACTGATCCAATTTCCATTTCCATCCACGATATATGTTAAAGTTGAAATATTTTCTATTGTCAGACTTTAGTTTTTGTCAATCCGATGGTGAAAAATGGGATCTCAATGTTATTTTAATTTGCATCTCCCTGTTATCCAGTGAAAATGAGTATCTCTTTCTATAGTTATTTACCATTTAGGTTTCCTTCTGTTTGATTGCCTATTTATATACTTAGCTTATTTTCTTTAGTTTTTTTTTTCTTAATAATTTGTAGGAATTTCTTACAGGATTTATAAGGTAATATAAATCCTTTGTCTGTTATATATGTTACAAGATACCCTCCTCCAATCTGTTGTGTTTTAACTTGTTTAGAAGATCTTCTATTACACAGAAGTTAAAGTTTTGATGTAGTTAAATTTATCAATCTAATATTTTTCTTTATGGTTTGTTTTGTGTCTTTAAAAAATTTTTCCAACGCAAGGTCCTAAACTTTCTTTTAAGAATTTTACAATTTCTAAAACAAAGGTCTACCACCTTTCCATCCTCCACTTGCTTCTCCTGCATTTCCCGCCTCAGTGAATAGATGCAACCCTTGATATATAGGGGTCAACTACAATTCTCTGCTTACCCTCAAACCCTATATATAATCCATTTCCAACTCCTGTCAACTCCAATTTCAAATCCATCTCCTTCTCCATTACACTGCCACCACCCTTCTCACAAACTCCAAAATCTCACACGCAGGTAATTCTCCACAGAGTAAGTGGAGTGGTTTTTTGAAAATACATACAAACCTCCAAGTAAAAAGGAATCTAATATAAAAAATGGCAAAGAACATAAACAGTTTTCAGAAGAGAAAGTACAAATGGCCCTTAAACATATAAAGAGATTCTAATCTCTCTCATAAGAGAAATGCAAATGAAAATTACTCTGAGAGATCATTGGTTAGGACCTAAAATACTGATGACACACTAAGTTGTCAAGTTTGTGGAGAAACAGGCATCATACATTGACTGTGGAAAATGACTAATTTGACAATATCTACCATAATTATAAATGCACATAGCCTTGAACCTGGAAAATTTACTTTTAGAAATTTAATCTTGCAACAGGTACAATCCTTGCACATGTGCAGAATGAAATACTGACATTCACTACAGTATTCATACTGGCAAACATACTGGAAAAAACTTAAATGTCCATTAGGAGGAAACTCGTTAAATAAATTATAGTCCATATATACATGGATACTATAATGGCTAGACTTCAAAATGGCCCCCAATTATCTCTGCTTACTGGTACTTATGCCTAATGTAATTCTTTCCCCTTCAGTGTGGGTGGGACATGTGACTTCATTCTAATATACAGACTGAAGGAGAGGTGACAGGATGTGACTATGATTATATTACATAAGATATTCAATCTGTCTTGTAAGCCAACTCTCCATTGCTGACTTTGGTGAAGCCAGCTGCTATGTTGTTACTCCATGGAGAGGCCCACATGGCAAGGAATTTAGGGTGACCTCCATCCAACAGTCAGCAAGAAACTGAGGCCCTCAGTCTCATAACCCGTAAAAGACCAACTTCTGCCAACAGTCATGAGTGTGAAAACAGATCCTTCCCCAGTCGAACCTTGAGATGAGAATAGAGTTCTAGATAACACCTTGATTGCAGCCTGTGAGAAACCCTGAAGCCAAGGACCTAGAAACACCATGCCTGGGCTCCTGACCTACAGAAATTCTGAGAAATAAATGTGTTGTTTTTAGTCACTTAGTTTGTAACATAGCAATAAATAACTAATACAGATACTATGCAGTTGTTAAAAGAATGGCGTAATTTTATATGTACTGGGAACAGAATGAACTCCAAAATATACTAAGAAAAAAGAGTAAGGTCATAACAGTATCATTTGTGTATATATAAATACATGTCTATGCATAGAATATGCATACCTCTGGTACCTCTGGCATTGATACATAAGATATTGATAGCAATGGTTGCCTCTTGGTAGGGGAACTGGGTAGCTGGGGATGTTTTGAACTTTGCTTCATGTACATGAAAATGCATCTCAGAAAATTTTAAACTCTTTTGTTCCTATTTGACTTAAAATTTAATCCCTTACAATGGCCTAAAAGACCCTGCATAACTTGGGCTCTGCCTACTTCTCCAACTTCAATTCAACCTATACCATTCTTCCTGGCTCTTAGGACCCTCTAGCCACTGAAACATAAATTCCTTGATGGTAGGAATGTCTTTCTTGTTCACCTTTTGATCTCCAGCACCTAGTACAGTGCATAAGACTCAACAGGAATTCAGTGAATTTTTTTTGGAAGCAATAATTGAATGAGTTTGATTTTCAAAGTTTTAGGAAGGATTAAAAGCAGTAATGCCAAGCATAGTTCTTGGCACATAGTAAGCATTCAACCAAAGGGGACACAATATGGGGTCGGTATCACTCGAAGTGCTATCATGTAAATGGGAGCAGAACCTCATTATGTATTGTTCCAGAGACCAACTGGTAAAAGTCAGAGGAAGTAAAATATTAATTCAACATTAAATAAATGCCTTAAGAAAAAGCTGCACATATCGTGGTGTGTGTGCTGCATTATGAGGTGGCGAATACCCACACACTGCCTTATTAGCTGTTGTGTCAGGAAAACTGTAAAAAATAAATCTGCCCCGAGTACTCTTCTGAAAGCCTTTCTAGGATTCCATGGTTCTGTACATAGGTATACCATGGGTCTTGTCTTTTTCAGAGTTGTTTTATATATATAAGTATATTGTTTTTATTTCTGACTCCTGAGAATGAAAAAATATTATTACATTTATTGGCTTTTCTATAAAATGGGGATGCTGAATATGGGACTTCATTATGAGAAACTAATGGCTATATATTGATTCAAGTTTTCGAGGTTTATGAAATTGTTCTAATCTCAGCTATCATTAGCATAGCAGCACGTTTCTTTGGAGCACAGAAAAGGAAATAGATGGGTCAAGAGTTTTTTTTTGTTATTATTATTTTTAACCACAATCATTCTGGAAATGTAATTTCATCAAACTACTGAAGGGTGCAACATCTTCAAAGGTATTGTTTTTTTATCCCACTAACTATAGATAGAAGCTGCATAGATTATATATGGGGGGCAGTTCTCTCTGACACTGAAGTGCTTCCTTCACAAAGAGTCGTTTCCGGTGGAAGTCATTAACAAAGAAAACTACACCAGTGTTGGGCTGGAGAAACAGTACATCTTCCTAGTAGTTCCCTCCAGATTTGATTTTATTCTTCTGCCTAGGGAAAGACACAGTGACCAAGAATACCAAGTCCCTCTCACTTTTATCTTGTGAGATTTTGGTACACTGTATATAAATTAAATAGCAGGTAAAAAATGACTTATATATATTATTTAAATTTTGATAGCATCCTTAGTGAGTTCTTGACTTTGCTTAATTCTAGATTTCAAAACATTTTGAAAGTTTCATTTTAGTAATTGCTGAAACCTAGGGATCTGCTGTTGAAAAACACCCACATCTCTGTAGTTTAAATACAGGAATACAAAATATAGTGCTTGGTAGAGTCCTGGACTGTAGGAAGAAATCTGGATTCTAGTCTGTTGGCACCAACAAGTTATTCCTGTTTCTGGAGCCATTTCACTCTTGGTAATAAGAGGCGTTAAACTGCTTTGAACAAAAGCTTATAGGAAGCTTAATACATGAAACAGATCAAAGCAAAGCATATTTGCTTTGGTGGAAGACTAGACAGGGCCCAGAACTTCTAAGGCAACCTCCAGGGCTCTGCAGAACATTCTGGAAATTTCTGCACCAGGTGAGCTCTTCCAGTTTTGACATGACATCACTTTTACAGTAACAACCTACAAAGCCTAATTAAATTTGGCCTTGTTGAGATGTATCCAAATTCATCTTATTTTCTTTTTGGCTTGCACATCAATTGTCAAAAATGCAAGGAACTATTCTGGGCCCCTTGTGTTAATGCTAGTACTAATAATATTTAGCTCTTAATCATGGCCCAGGTGGTGTTTCATTCATTCAATTGTGTCAAAACTGGGGCTATCAAAACAAGTGTGGTCTCTGCTCTCAAATTGATAGTCTCCAAGGGAAAATGGATCATCAAGTATTATAGCCATTAATGGCAGAAGTAGACCCTTGGCGTGGGAGCACATGGTGTGGGTACTCAATTCTGAGAGAAGGAAAGAGTGGGTAGATGGAGGGGAAAAGATTCATAAAAACAGCGAATGATAGTCATCGGACGCTTAACATGTGTTGGGTTCTAAATTTTTTGTGATCATTTCAGAGATGAAAACATTGAGGCATAGATTAAATAACTTGGCTATAGATTAAAAAAAAAAATCATGGAGGCAGGATTTAAATGCAGGCCGTTTGACTCCAGCACCCTTTTTCTTAATCATTACACTGTACTATCTTTATATTCATAGATACTGTAGCAGTTAACTTGAATCTTAAAGTAGGAACAATCAGATTAACAGGGTAGAAAAATCAGCAGAGAGGAGAGAGAAAGTGGCATAAATAAATGGAAGCAAAAGTACAGAATAACATGGCACACTGGGAATTTTAAGTTGTTTGTTAGGACAGCATGGTGCAAAGGGCACTGTGGTGAGGGAAATATGCTTGAGGGGCTATGCTTCTCTTCCCCTTTGGCAAAATCTCCATCTTTATTTCTGCAATGAGACTCAAAAGAAATCTGGGAAAATATTTTAAGAGATGGGATAGCTGGATTAGCATTCCAGGATGCCAATGACTTTGGGACTCTCTCTGATTTTCTAATAGGGGATAATGGGTAAATAAAATGTGTGCAAGTTCTTAGTGTCGGGTCAATAAATGTTGGCTGAATTTGAATGTACAGCAGATAGTAGGCAAACGGAGGTCCTAAATAAAAAGTGTGTGTGAAGTATTCTTAAGGAAGGCAAAGGACAAGACAGGCTGATAAAACCACTTGTTTGTTCAAATGAGGAAAGTTTGAGAAATGGCAGCCTTGTCAAAACGGCAGTGCTTGCTGTTAGAATGAACTGTACAAGATGTCCTTAACTCAATGTAAGAGTAGATGTGGTTTACAATCTCTGCTGATAGGCCAAACATTCACTAAATATTCCCCCTAGCCTTGTGAGTATGGTCATTGTATAATTTCAAAGAAAAAAATCTGCAACAAGGTGTACAGAGCCAGAACAGTACACCATCTGCTTGTGTGCACACAAATAGGGAAATGTAGGAGCTCGTAATAACCCAAAAAATGTTTCTGCAGAAATACAAAATGGTATTTTATTTATATTTCCCTTAGCACATGATTCTAATTGTTTTTATAGCTTCACAATGATTATCATAGGCTACAAATAATCATGCTGTTGATCAGACTTCCTGCTCGCTTGGAGCAAGCACAGCAGTCTGAATGATCTGACAGCTTAACGGGGAAGGCGAGATTTGTTTCAGATGTGTTTCACTGCTTATGGAGGACAAGTGGCTTCTCACCATGGTGACAATCAGGTTGCTAGGCTGGGCAAGGCCAAGACTGGAAAAATGGTCTTCAAACAGATCTACAGAAATGAATGGTTCATGCCACCAGCAACTTTCTTCAAGTTCTGATTAATTTCCCATGAAATAATTGCTTGGAATACATCCAAGCAGTTCTTTTATTCATTGCTTCTTTGTCTTGCTGACAGGAGGGTCAGTCAATACTGAAACATACAGTTTGAACCAAGCATATGTGATGCCCACTGCACAATACACTGAGGTCAGTAACAAAGGGATAAAGGAGTACTTCAGTTTCCAGGAGGTGAAAGGGAATACGAATTCACAGAAGACTTCCAGAGGCCCCAGGCCAAGGAGGTAGAAAGCTTCCATCCAATTAAAAAGAGGTTTTTCCTTTCTAAAGAAAAAAGGAGGGAAAGTCTGATTTTAGATGAGTTATTCTGGTTTTGCAAACATTTCTCAGCTAAAGCTTCTCATCTGTATTGTCTTGATGTGGAGCATAGCAAAAGCCAATGTCAAAAGAGTGCGTTAAACTTCACATTTAGAAAAAAATGATAATGATATACCATTACATGATCTCAACAATCTAAATTTACCTAATCATCATCTACCTGTGCTGTCACTTAGCTGAAGTTGCTGAGAGAGGATTACCTATGCATTTGGAAGAGGAAAGAAGGGTGGAGCACACAATACATAATTTTTTGTTTTGGTAAAATAACAAAACTTGTTATTTTACTTTAACCATTTTTAAGTATACAGGTCAGCAGCATTGAGTATATTGATAATGTTGGTAGTGGTAACCATTACCACTACTAAGTTTGAAAACATTTTCATCACCACAAACAGAATCTCTGGAAACATTAAGCAATAATAACTCCCCATTTCCCCAATCCCTGTCCCCATAACCACTAATCCACTTTCTGTCTCTATGAATTTGCCTATTCTAGATATTTCATATAAGTGGAATCCTACAGTATTTGTCTTTTTTATGCCTGGCTTATTTCACTTCAGTTTTCAAGGTTCATCCATGTTATAGCACATTATCAGAACTTCATCCCTCTTTCTGGCTGAATAATATTCCATGTATATACATATACCATTTTGTTTATCCATTCATTTGTTAATGAACACTTGGGTGGTTTCCACCTTTTGGCAACTGTGAATAAAACTGTAATAAACTGGTGTCCAAGTACCTGAGTATCTGTTCTTAATTCTTTTGGGTATATACCTACAAGTGGAATTGCTGGGTCATGTGATTATAATTGAGTTTTAATATAATTAAATAAAGTTTTATAAACACAATCAGATACAAGCTATAAGCAAGCTTTAAAAAATTATACGGTCTATGGCCATGCCACCCTGAACGTGCCTGATCTTGTCTGATCTCAGAAGCTAAAAAGGGTTAGGTCTAGTTACTTGGATGGGAGACAATCTAGGAATACCTGATGCTGTAGGCATTTTTTTTTTTTTTTAAATTACAATAACACAACACAAAGTTTAAAAAAAAGCAAAACATTCTACCCATAATTCTGAGATATGTAAGAATTTTTTATATATCACTTAGTTTTATGCACCTGTACTTACATGGTTTTACTCATAATGCCTATTTTACATTCCATATTTTAGTTCTCATATAAAGACAATTTAAGCTAGGTAGTTTCTCATCAAATATCTCCCTAAACTAATGACATGACTTATGTTGTCATAGCAGAGTGATGAGATTATAATAATTTCTCTCTCTATTTGCTGACTTGTCATGTCCTTATATTACTATTCAAACTTAAAAATAAATTTTAACAGGCTTATTGAACATTTAAGGATAAACATTTCATGAGAATACATATAACTTTAAATGTATTTTTTTGGGTTACCTGAAAAGAATCTTCAGTGAGGAAATACTATAGATGGTAAATAGTAACATGAGTAAGATTTTAATGGGAAGCTCTGTTAAAAGAAAAAAATACAAATAACAATTTAGTTGATAAGAGAAAGGTTTATGATAGATACTTAAGGCAATATACACTCACTGACACAGCTACATAGTGTATATAGTGCCAATGTTTTTTGAGCTTAATTATGAATTTTTTGACATCCAAAGGTTAACGAGAATTAGGGACAAGCTAGAGGTTTTACTTAAGGGAGTGGATGAACTCTTTCCTTCCAAGAGATTTTAAGGTTGGTGAAATCAGATAGTACTGATCTCTAGGCCCTGATGAAAAGGGCATGGCAA
Organism: Pteropus medius; assembly: GCF_902729225.1. Taxonomy (NCBI): domain Eukaryota; kingdom Metazoa; phylum Chordata; class Mammalia; order Chiroptera; family Pteropodidae; genus Pteropus; species Pteropus medius. The sequence goes on from NW_024352784.1 coordinate 7,304,065, forward strand.
TAAAATATATCTCTTTAAAAAGAAGTTGTTTACCTGGTGCAGTGAAGAGCAGTGGGAAGAGGGAATAATGTCCTGTTGTGGTCAGAATCAGAAAAATTGAAGCATCTCCTGCTTTTTCCACAGACAGAAGGCTAAAAATAATTATAATAATTCCTTAAAACAACAAATGAAACTTACACTTGCAAGGAGCTTGAATAAATTGCATTTATTATTTCGAGAACTGGCTTAAGCATAATATAATTTTTTAGTGGGAAACTTTGAGCAACTGATAGAAGAATGTGCCACACTGAATGGGGGAATACTCAAGAGAGAATCTTGCTTCCCAGAGTAATCAACTGCCTTTTCCAAAGAAAATGATACTATGGGATTGAGAGCTGCCTAGTGGTGGTAGCCAGGGAAACAGGACTTCGAGTTTAATTTTCTAACCCTACAGCTCTTCTCTTGGACAACGCCCTACCACTGCTGGTGTCCAGTAAGAATTCTTACAAAAGACCTTAGAAGTTTTGCTCTATTTTTTAGTTTGGAAACTCCAAGTTGCTAAATGAATCCAGACAAGATATACTGACCTGACAAATTTGCATAATATTCTTTTGAGAGCTTAAATCATTTATCTGTTTTTAAGTCTTGAGAAAAAAGCCTAATTCTATTACCATCTATCTGTCTCTTGAGTTTCAATTATATATAAAATGGACACTACTACATTTAAAATGCCTTTTTTTTAGCATGGCACAGTGAAAAGATCATAAGATTCAGCATCATAAGATTCAGGTTTAAGTCCTAACTCTGCTACTTGCTAGCTATGTAACTTTGAATAAGTTATTAAACTCTCTGGGCCCCAGTTTCTGCAGATGTTAAGACATGAGATGATATTTATTTATCCTAATTATTTTAAAGGTTGTTGTGAGGCTAAAAAGAAAACACTCAAAATAACAATTCTGAAAATTCTGAATGCTGTACCTATGCTAGGTATTATTCCATAATAGACTCAATCCTTACCCCAACTAACAACACTTAACAAGGAATTGTGGGACCTTATTTTCATAGATGTGATGACATCAAAGCCCATGCTTTTTTCATACTATGCTGTCACTCAATATTCAAACCTCATAGCCTGGTGTCATGGTTCTTAATCACTACAGTACCCCTTACCAAAGAATTCAGGAAAATTATGCACAATTTTGCAAACCTTAGAATCTTCGCAGGTCTAAGGATCCCAAGTTAAGCATCCCTGTCCTGTCCTAGTATGGTTCTGGTTCCTGTACATCCTTGCCTTTGCCTATCTCACTGAACATGTCAAGAAGGGACAGATCAAATAGGAAACAACAGTATCACTGTGAAATATGGCAGAAATGTTGACTGACTGAGCTCTCTGCTTACCTCATTGGGAGAACTGCTAGGAGTATGGCTTTCTCATGGACATGCCACCCAAACATGAAGGAGCTCAAGGCACAAAGAATTAAACACCGAAGAAAGCCTCTGGACCCTTGGGGTTTAAACCAAAGACAGAAAATAGAGGGCTAGAAACAACAGGCAAAAATAAAACTTCAGTATCATTTAAAATAGGCATTATAGAAATATTGTGCAGGTCAATACAATTTCCATCATCTCTGAAAAACAGTAAATCTTAGACTATTCTCCATTAAACATTCGTCACTTTATAAACAGTTGACCAAAACTTAACATAAAAACTACTCAGGAAAAAAAGGCATTCAGATATAAAAAGTCATCAAAATTAATAATAAATGATAATTAAGTTCTAGGATATACAGTATAACCTTTATTATATCTTCATAATTACTTAATAGTCATTGAACCTATTAGGTCACTACAAAAGTTCACAGACATTTTGGGGCTAATAATAAATTAGATTTTATCATATCGATAAACACCTAGCTTTGTGAGCTTTGTGGACCGGAAGTATAATTTACAATAAAACTATGGCCTTCCATGTGCAGTTTACAAGTCTGAGGTATTAGAAAAAACGTTTCTACCTCAGACATGTGAACAAGTAGGCCACAGAAATTAATTACCTACCAGTACTGCCACGTAATTAAGTGGGGTCAGGTGTCTTGACAGTAGGATTGATCCATTAGAAACCAAAATTAAAGGTGAGTGTAATTATAAGATAGAATCAAGTTATTTATATTGAATTCTACTAAAAGTATATCATGGAATTGAGGGCATCATGATCATTAACAAATAAAAACAACTAGAATAAAGGCCTCTAAGAGCATCCGACTCACATTAGACTCGTATCTGATGCTCAAACAGCCATTGTTGACTCAAATCATCTTCAGGACAAAATATCTATGCAGTCCAGGCAAATGTGGATTTTTAAAAAAATTTCTGTTATTAATTTCAAGTACACAGTACATTGGTTAGACATTTACATAGTATATAAAACAATCCCCTTAATTGCTCTTTCTCTCCACCTAGCCATTACATGAATGCTAACTGCATTCCCCATGCCATGCTCCCCATTCCCATGACCATCTATCAACTACTAATTTGTACTTCTTTAACCATTCACCCCTTTCTTCCAGCTCCCTAAACATCCCCTCCCCTCTGCCCATCACCAGCTTGTACTCTCTATTTGTGAGTCTGTTTTTGATTAGTTTGTTCTTTTTGATCCTTAGATTCTGCATAAACTGAAATTAAATGGTATTTATCTTTCACTGACTTATTTCACTCAGCATTATAACCTCTAGGTTCATCCATGTTGTTGCAAATGATAGGATTTCATTTTTTTAATGGCTGAGTAATATTCCATTATATATATGAACCATAACTTCTTTATAAATTTGAATTTTTGGTCAGTTAGCCATGCCTGAAAATAACAAAAAGCTGGATATCCCTACTTCCTTTCTCCACAGTGTGGCTCATGCCCCTTCCTTTCTGGGCTTTTCTTTTTCCTCATCTCAGGGTAAATAGATGGTCTACTAGCCAGTGGCAAGAATGTCTCTCACAGAGGCTTTATTAGTAATCTCTCCGTATGGTGTTCAAAGTTACTCTAAGAATTGCTAAGAAATGCCTCAATCTGCAGCAAGCTTACAGGCATGGAATTTATCCCATGGTTGAAAAAACCTGAAAGTTGATATTCAACCAGCCACGCAAAAGAAAAGCAGAGAAAATTCAAGAAATGAGTACCATGTGTGAATGCTTACCAATATGGCAACCAGAGTGCAGATGAGGGTGGCCAAGGGAGTCACTGAGGGAAGGACTGTGTGTTGGAACTGCTGAACCAAACCACTTGTCATTGAGGCCTTAGGAATCTTGTTGGGATCAAGAAGTTTCAATTTTAAACCTACAAAGTAGACATTTTATTTTGATCAATGGCACACCATATTTTACCAATCAATTCCTTGAGAAAAAAATAAGCTACTAAATCTTATAACTGCTTCAAGGTCAAGGTTTCATCAACTCAATTCTGTACTATTCTAGTTAAAATGCTGCTGGTCTTGAGATTACAGTATATAAAGCAGCTGTCTATATTAGAATAAGAAATTTGTGCAGCTTATCAGGACTTGCTGGCAGGCAGAATAAACAGCAATCTGCTCTCACTAATAAAATGAAACAAGCTTTCTAAAATACAGGTCTGACCATGTCATGCCCCAGCTTTAAATCCTTCAGTGCCTCTGAGATAAAATCCATATTCCTAAGCATGACATACAGTGTATTCCATGATTTAGACCCCTCCCTACCTCTCCAGTCTTATCTCCTCCACTTTGTTAAATGTGACTTGGCCACAATGAACTGACATACCACTCTAAACATTTATGACCCTTCTACAGGCCATTCCCTTTGCTTAAAATGGCCTACTCACTTTGCGAAGTTAACTCCTAATTCACTTACTCATCTGAGAAAGTTCTTAAATCAAGTAGTAGAGCTGATTTTCTTGTGGGCCAGGTATACCTTGTACATGTCTCTATCTAGTGTTCACCACACAGCACTGTATCTGTTTACATACTCATTTCCTCTGTACTGGGGGTTCCTTAAAGGCAGGGATGATGAATGATCCATTCCTATCCCCAGTACATGGGAGTTCAAGAAATACTTATTAAATGAATCATGCCTGAGGATGATGCAAACCCTATCCTAAACAAGCTAACAGAATAGTCAGGAATAGTCTAAGCACCTACATAATCCTGTTTAATGCCACTGAAAATCAGTGAAATGTGGGAAAAGTATAGACTACCAAAATATTTTCTATTCATTTACCTTTTCCTTTTTCTCTCAGCCTGATTTTCTCTTAAAGCCAATAACGTCTCCCTGGAACACCATTGCCTAATCTGCCACCGAATTTCCACGTAGGACATCTTTGAGAAGACAGATATATGAAGTAAGTCTGCACAGTTTCCTGATTCAGACAAGGCAAGTGATCTTTGAACCTCATCCCATAATGGTTGTTTAAAGCTTTTTTGAAATATAAATGTTAAGAAATTACTTGTTCAGAATGCCATGTACATCAAGGCTGGATTCATAGTGGGTGAAGGATAATACCAAATTATGATTTCCTATAAGTATACCCAAAAACAGTAATAGCAGTCACCATGCATTAAGCATCTACCATGTGCCAATGGCTTTGCAGTCATTACCTTTGGCTACTTGAGGCACACACAGATGGAATACTTGCCTAAAATCACCAACTAATAGGTGGTAGAACTGAACCCAGTTCTGTCTGGTTCCAAAACCCCTCTTAATGACATCTAGCACTTCTTTATTGCTGTATTTGTTCCTCACAATATGCTGCATGGAAACAGGTAAAGTACTATTACCTCTTTATTATAGTGAGGAAAACAAGACCGGAGGAATCAAATGACTTGTCCAGTGCCACACAGTCAGTGATTTATGCAGCTGGGCCCCCAACCAAATCATCAGACTCTAGATTAGGAGTTGGCAAACTCTAGCCTGAGGGCCAAATCCAGCCTCAGACCCGTTTTTCGCATGGCCCTGAAGCTACAAATGGTTTTTATATTTTTAGAGGTTGTAAACAAACAAATGAAACAGTTTATGTGGCCTGCAAAGTTTAAAATATTTACTATCTGATCCATTAAAGAAAAGGTTTGACCTTGCCATTTCCCATTAAGCTATGCTTTATTTACAAATGAGAGACTTAATTATTTCAAAGTGAGTTTTCAGTAGAACTATCTCAAGGTATGAATTATTTTTCATCACAATCCAAACTTAAAAACATAGCCTAGGTTCTCCATTTTTTCTTATCTGATGCTAAAATGCATAGATATTATTTTCCTTATTGGTTTAATATCTAGAGTCACAACTTACACATTCTTCTTTCCTGTAACTTTCCATACTTTTTTCCCCACCAAGGAAAAATCAACAACCTCACTGCCACAGAGAACTTTTATACAGAACACAGCCTGCTCACTGCGGTGAAGACTTAGTCCCTAGAAATACTTCCTGTTATTCTGAAAGCTGAAATGCAGGGCTAGAGAACAAACTGTTCAAACTCATTCAAAACACAAAGCAGGTTTTTCCATTTCTCAATGTGACTAGTCCTTTCAATATTCATAGTCTAAGTAGCAAAGCTTGTTACCATACCGATGACAGATAGCACTTTGTCCAAAGCATTGTACAAAGCCCAGAAGTTTGGAGCCCAGTATGCATGGCAGAGGCCCCGCTTGAAAGGGAAGAGTCGGGAAAAGACTTGAGACAGCTGGTTCTGTTGAAAAGAGATTAAACAGTGATCAACCTTTTCTAAATTCAAAAAGAGAACTAGGGTACTGTCTATAGCAGTGTGTAGAAAGTATGAGGTCTGAGTTCCAGTCTTTGTTTCTTCAAGTAAGTAGTTATGTCATCCTGAGCAGTTCACAGAACCTTGTTTGTCCAAATTTCTCATCTGTCCAGTTGTACAAGATACATGATGAAAGTAGTTTGAATATCAGTCCAATACTAATATAAGCATAATAATACAAGAATTTATAAGGTGCAAAGTAGAACACAGACTGTAGTTTATCCAAGTCTACTGAAGAGAAGGCAACAGCAAGGAAGACTTTACGAAAGATGCAGTGCTCCCAGTTTTAGCAAGAATTAAAATTAATTAGTTGAATTCAGGGAGAAGGAAGAGAAAAAAATGTTTGTTGAACATCTCTAACATACTAGGCACTTTAGAATGTTTGCTGTTAGTATATGACTGTGAAAAGTGCCTCAAGTATTGATTTTGGGGTTACAAATAAATTTTAGCAAGCAGGCAAATTAGCAAATGCAAAATCTGCAAATAATGATGATCAACTCTGTGTAGTGTGTGCAAGTTTGTGACACATAGTTAAACATACAAATATATATACATATACATATTTTAATATGCACAAAAATGACTGAAAGAATATTATCCTATCTTTAGAGAGTTATACTAGGGAGGAGTAAGGAGTAATTTTGCTCTTATATACATTCTTGGCTTTATTATTTTTTCTAAACAACAAGAGCAACAACAAAAAATATATTACTTTATAAAAAATAAGGCTTACCAAGGCTAGGAAAGGACCCAATGAAAGAGCAGAAACTAGAAAAACAATCAGTCCCAGGGAAATAAAGCGGACAACGCTGAAACTGTTCCACAGGATGGACCCATCTACAGGAAAGGAAAATTATCATTAACCAGGAGCATGAAAAACCGTAACTTATACCACGTGCTAAAACTAGAAGGACATCTTGACAGTACACCTATCATTATCATTGGTGATGAGAGCAGAGAAAAGTCAGAATGGGTGAAGGGGTTATAGGTTCAATAGCTGAGAGATATGAGTTGTGCCTCATAAGCCCCTCTTACCAAACAAGCCACTGAGTCAAGAAAAAAATAAAATAAAGGTTTTGTTATTATTACTAAGACTTGCCTGGTTTATTTGCAGTGAAACAGTAAGATCGTAGCAGATATATACCATAAGCTGGTGCTACGTAGAGGTAAATATGTTTGAAATGTAGGAGAACAGCAAAGAGAAATGCTCCTTCCATATGCCTTTTCTAGAAGATTTAAAAGGGAAATATCACTTTAAAATTCAGAGTAAATTAAATGCAGCAATGTAGTATCCTGGATTGGATCCTGGAACAGAAAAAGGACATTAGTGAAAAAACTGGTGAAATTTTAATGTACCAAGTTGGTTTCTTAGTCTTGATGAACAGATTATAGTTACATAAGATGGTAACATTAGGGGAAAACTGGCAAGGGGTACAGGAACTCTCTGTACTACTTTTGCAACTTTTCTGTAAATCTAAAATTATTTAAACAAACTTATTAAATGATAAAAAACACCAGAGATCGGTTGTACAACAATGTGAATACTTAACATTATTGAAATGTACACTTAAAAATAGTTAAGGTGGTCAATTTTTTATGTGTATTTTACCACAATTAAAAAAAAAGTACGTATTTTAAAAGATATATTCTGAAATATTTAATGAATGAAATATATCTGAGATGTGTTTCAAAACAATCTTGTGTGTGTATGTGTGTGTGTGTGTGTGTGTGTGTAGAATTAGGGATACTAATTTCTCTACTTCTGTAGATGATTTAAATTTTCTATAATAAAGATTTTTAAAAATTCAGGCAAACAGTCTATTTACAGCATAAGGAAAACATAGGTAAGTAATCCCAGCTAGCTTTTATGCTGAGTTTAGCAGGTCCATAAATTAATTATTTCAATAAATATTTATTAAGTAGTAAGTTTGATGTTGAGGTATAGGATACATCACCCTAACAACACACTATAAATTCTCCCTAAGGAACTAAAGTCCAGAGAATTCAACTACCCTTCCCTCCTTACAATTTTATAACAGGGGGAGTTAATTTCTGGATAGGAGCTAGGAACAAGAGTATGAACGAATACATATGATGTTACGCTAGCAAAGAATTATTTAATCTTATATTATGGGTCAGGTAACACAGAGTTATTATCAGGATGAAGGCATTAAGTATAATATCTGATCCTAACAAACTACCTAGGAGAACTAAAGGTATTCTGATTCATAAAACAAACAAAAAAACCCCCGAGTTGACTATAACTAAAGAAGTCTGAATTCTACCTACCTCACAGGAATTTTGGAAGGATCAAATGAGATAATGTTCCTGGGATTCGGCAAGAGAAATTGTCAAAGGGAACATGAAACACCAGGTTCTTTTCTCTCACTGTCTCATCAGGTGTGGTCTATAACAGATGAATTGGGAATGATAAAGAAAAAAAAAATGAGATGTTTCTAGATTTCACCAATTTTATAATTTATTTAAGATTCAAAGAAGGTCTAGCTGGTTCTATAGCTAAACTTCAGTTTATTTGTTCAACAACCATTATGTTTTAAGTACTATGTTGCTTTTTATGGTTAAAAGAAAAAACTTATCCAGATATTTATAGTTGACAAAGAACTTTAAAACAGATGACCAATGTGATCTTTCCAAAGTTCCTGTGAGACAGGTAGCACCATTTTACAAATAAAAATGTAACAAAGGGTAAATTTTATTTTACAAATGAGAAAACTAAAGTTGAGAGGGTTAAGTGACTTGTATAGGGGCTAATGGTTCTCAATCTTGACAGTTTATCAAAATTCTCTGGAGGTTCCTAAACCACAATCCCAGGGAGTCTGATTCAGTATATAGAGGGGTGGCCCAGAAATCTGAATTTGATTTCCTCTTCTATAAAAAGAATAATTATAACCTCACAGAACAGGTGTGAGGTTTACCTAATAAGATATTATATATAATGTGCCTAATCTGAAGCAGACAATGCATTTGAATAACCCATTTGAGTCACAGAGCATCTTAGGGTTAGTCAGGATTTCAACCCAGATCTTAATTTCAAATCCCATACTTTCTGTTACATGCTTCTGATGGTAAAGCCCCCCCATCATAGTTATTACACTGTAAAACTGAAGATTTCATTCCTAGATACATTTATCCCACCTAATGTAGAAACTCAAGTTTATTTCACGACCGTCACACTTTAACGAGCTTTTAAAGTACAATTATCGAATTTGTAAAATGAAAATAAACTGTCAAACAAGAAGATGAAATCTGTGAGAAATACGCTATAAAAAGTTGTCTATAGTACTTGGCAACTCAAAACAGTTACTCAAATAAACTTACCCATTTACTATACTGTTGTCTTTACAAGCTAAAAATCAAACTTAAGGGAAAAAATCTAATTAGCTATTTTGTGTTTACCTGAAATAATCGTGCAATGGAGAGTAGCATTAATCCGAATAAAAAACCATTGTACTGGAAATGAATATCTGGATTTAGGTCAAGAAAAGACAACTAAGGATACCGAATTCATAATGAACTGTGCCAGCAGACTGAATTTAAAAACTGCAAATGCTTCCTTAATAAGTAAATTAAAGACAAAAATATTACTACCAGTTTGGAATTCTCATAAATGTATTTTTTATAAACAGTCAAGTCCTAGACAAGCTCTTAAATTAAAATGTATGGTTAAGAAGGAAATCAGGAAACTTTCCCATGTTTTTTCTACCTTAAAGACACAGCAGCTAAAGGGCAAGAAGTTTTTTTTTTTTTTTTTTTTTTTTAGGATTAGGGATGAGAAAGGAAGGGACCTAACAGGTACTGAGAATGTGTGAGATAGGTGGAGCTCAAAGACAATAATCTACTCATGACCTAAAGTTATGGTGATGACATAACTAAGATTTCAGTCCAGGCCAAATTTAAACCAAAGTCTAGTGTTTTCTTCCATGCCAGGCTACCTTTATGAAAATTGTAAAAATTAGGCTTCTATTATTAGGATTTTAGAACTTTGCCTGTTAATATGTGGTAAGCCGAGATAGTAGAAAAGCATGAAGGCCTATCTGTTCCCATATGCAACACTGTGATGCACCTTTTTATAAAAGACATTTAGAATAATGTGTTATAAAACAATTTAAGATATATGTATTAAGTTAATCTATAGATAGGTAACAAATCTCAGTATATTGCTTTACTGTTGCTTTAACTGGTTCTTGCATATTACCACTAACTTTTCAGAGACAAAGTGCTCTAACAATCAAAGTCTGGTAAAGTTGGTCAGAGACCACAGTTTTGGGGACCCACCGACCTACCCACACCCATTTTCAAAAGCAGCTCATGTTTCAGAATCGTCATTACAGAAAGAATTAATCGTATACTTAGTATATATCACAATAAGTTAGGGAATAGTACATAAAAGGTCAAGGATACGGTCCACAATTAACAACCCGAAGTTCCACAGCAGTAATACTGATAGAATAAATTTTGGCTTTTCTGTAACTTCTTTACCTGCCTTTTTTGCATCAATGCATTTACAGCACCTACAATGAAACAACAGGAAAGAATCAGAAACAACTTTGATCTTCATTAGAACACCACAATATTTCTAGAGTACACTGTGATACGCTGTGGTACATTTTATTAGCCATTCTTGATAAACTGTTCATGGTATTCTTGATTGCTTTAAAAGGTGGTAGTAGAAACAAAGACATCAGTGCTGGTGCCATGTCTCTTACCCATGTTGACATGAGACAAAGTCTACATTTAATAAAATTAAAAATAAAAAACAGCCACCAAAAACCCAAAAGTAAGGATTTTTAAAATTGAGGGCACACACTATTTCAGTCAGTCCTTCAGAGTAAAAAATGTAGAGCAGAATGTGTAGAAAATGCAGAGCAGAATGTGTACATATCATCATACCAGCCAAATTAAGAATAGAGTTGCGAGAGTTTGGGAGGGGG